>NC_048223.1:27383632-27510937 GCF_002007445.2 Ailuropoda melanoleuca
CTTCTAGACCTTCGTTTGGCTGCTTGACTGAATCTGGAAATGCACTATAGAGTTTGGCAGAATATGCAGGAATTTAAACCTCATTAAGTACTAAGGTCAGTGTTCTTACTGAATTCAAGGGTTAGATGGTATAATTTGAAGAGATGTGGTCTAGGTTCCAGAAAACCTGAATTCAGGTTCTAATTTTGCAATATACTACTCTACAGTATGTTGTGCTTGGGGCAGATCTCTTAACTTCTCTGATGTCAGTCTCCGCCTTTCTAAAATGGGGATAAATAACACTTCAGGCATTTCATGATAATTAACGAGCCCTACACAGGAAAGAAGTATGTCTAGAGCAAAATATATGTGTTGGGGGTCAAATTGTATTCCCCAGAAAGATATGTTGGAGTCCTAACCCCAGACACCTTTGAATGTGACCTTATTTGGAAATAGGGTTACTGTAGGTACAATCAAGTTGAGACTAGATAGGCCCTATTCCAATGCCCGGTGTCTTTATAAGTAGAGAGGGATTTGGAGACATACACAAGGAAATTGGAGTGAGTCACATGTAGGCCAATGGATGCTGAGGATTGCCACTGAGGATTGTTGGCCATGACCAGAAGCTAGGAAGAGGCAAGGAAAGATTCTTCCTTAGAGTCTTCAGAGGGGACATGGACCTGCTTGATTTTATTTAGACTCACAGCTCTCAGAACTCTGAGTGAATACATTTCTGTTGTGTTAAGCCACCCAGTTTGTTGGGCTTTGTCATGGCAGCCCTAGGAAACTAATATAATATGCATGTTAGGTATTGTGCTGAATTACGCATTTTACAAAGAAGGAGTCACCTTGTTTGGGAGTACATGTGAGCCACCTTTGGGGACTTCAGAAATACTGAGGAGTAGGATCTTTTTGGATTCTGAGTTCCCACAGGTGAACTAACTAAGCTTATGGAATCTGAGTATTAATATTAATGTGAACTCAATTGTGCGCTCATAAGAACAAAGCTCAAGGGATTTCTCATTACTTAGTGGAGCAATAGTATGTGAAAATATTTAATAATCACTAATATTTATCAAGTTCCAAGTACTGCTCTCAGTGTTTTTTATATCTTAACTCATTTAAACCTTCCCATAACACTGTGAGGGCCTGGATCACTCAGGGTTGAATTGAGTCTGACCAGGAAAACCCTATCTTGAGTATTTAAAGAGGAGGGGATCTAATATGCAGGTGATGGAATTGATAGGAGGCCAATAAGGAATGTTGAAACACCTTAGATTCACAGGATCAGGAAGCTGCTATCTCATCTGGGCTGGAAGGATGACAAGAGGAGGCATGCTGCAGGAGGCCAGAGGTGGGGGGGGGTGGGGTCACTGGGTCACGTCAAGGTTGTAATCCTAGCAAACTTATCTTGAGAGAGCTGGAGCTGAGGAGGAAGTGAAGACATTACAGAAAACCTGTCTGAGGAGGAAAGGGGGAAAGAGAGGTATTCTGGCTTTTGTTTCCTCTCACCCTTCACTGGGTCATGCCACCTGCTGGCTGAACCCGCTAGAAGTCAATCGATGTGGGAGCCTGAGGGGACTACAGAGCAGAACAGGGTATAAACAGTTCCAGGATCAATTAGGTATTTTTGAGATAAAAAACAGGAGTAGAGGGGTAAACTAGTAGGCCTGAGGTCACTCTGCTGGAGCTGAGATTTGAACCCAGGCCATCTGGCTCAAGTCTGCGCTCTTGATCACTGCCCACCGTGGTGCTGTACTGAATTCTGGAGGAGAGTGGAGGCAGGGACCCCAGTGTGGATTTTGTTATGATTGTCCATGGCTCAGGAAGTAAGGACCTGGGTTGGCTTGCTATCTGGTATTGTGAATAAAATAGATTTCTTGGAGAGATATTACAAAGGAAAGAATTAATTGCTTAGGAAAATGTGAAAGAACATAGCATTTGGTCTAATAAAAATATTTGAAAAGAGAGAGACTATTTTTATTATTTATTATTTATTATTTATTTTTTGAGAGAGACAATTTATTTTAACTGTAACAGTGTTCAAGTCAGAAAATGAGTGAGGCAGCAAGATGAGATTTAAAAAAAAAAACAAAAAACAAATTCCCATGTTCATTATAACAAATTTCACCTCCAGAAAACAATTTGAGATGTCTCTGAAAGTCTGCATTTTCCTTTTGTGAAACTTCCAAAGTTGTTTCTCTTTTATAGTTTCCTTTTATCATCCTCCTCAAGACACAAGCTGGTTATGTTATTCTCAATAAATAACAGTGTTCTAAGATATTTTTTTTTCTTTGCAACTTGGAACCATGAGCCTAAGATGACAGTAGTAAAATTAGAAGTGTTGTTTTATGCACAATTTACTTTCTAGTCTAGGGGGTACAGAATAAAATAAGGAATAGTTAATTAATTGGCCTAGGAAACACTGTTGCATTTTTCTTTCTTTTTTTAATGATTTGTTAGCTAAGTTTAATTAAGAAAATCAACAAATCTGCTAGAAACTGATAATTACTTGAATAATGGGTGATACAAATCCATTCTAAAAAGCTGCAAAAAAGGAAAAACAAGCTAAAAGAAGCATAAATGTTCTTTCTAATGGACATGGCATATGGGAGAGAGATTGCATGTACAGATTAAGTATTTCAGTTTCAGTTTAACCAAAACAAATGCCACTCTGCATGATTTAGATAACCCTGAATTCCCTTTTATATCAGTAACTGCATTTTGCCATTGACCGGAATTACCAGATGATTGCATTAACTCTCTCCTTGACTTTGCTGGTGTGGTGGCTTCCATTTCATGCAGGTGAGTGAAAGCAAAACCATCTAGCAAGTGCCACTTGAGTAGATCTGAGTTTTCCTTCAGCGTTGGAGATAATGACTATCTTCTCTGTGTCAGTAATGGCATATGCAAAGGATATGGGTCTTTGGTTTCAGGCAATGGAAAATATGTTGGGTGCTGATGTTTGGCTGATTTAAATTACACAGCATTGTGAACCTCCCCATCAGTTTAATTTATTCAAGCATAGTTTGGACAGATGTTGGGCAGGACCACCGTAAACAAATTCACGATCCAGTTGGACTGACTAGCTGAGGTTCCTTTCAACTCTGTGATTATTTGAATATATAAAAATCTCAGAACTTTGTCTTTACAAGCATGATTGAATCTTACGGGATTAAAAACAGCCTTATTTTCTATGGGAGTGATTGATAAAGGGATCCTGGAGGAAACAAACATATGCTCATTTGGTTCCACTCTATTTCAGTTCCCATTATGTATATTTGGATGAAGGTTCTGGTGAAGGGAATGTTTCACTAACACAAAATGTGCAATTCACCTAAGAGTTCAGAGTTTAGACTACAAATGCAAATGGGTTTTGCTGGGACCAGTGGTTCTGAACCTAGAACCCCTGTAGAGGCTCATGAGCATAATTATGGGGCTACCAAGTTATATTCCACATTTTGAAAATGTTGAAGTACATTTTAAAAATAAAAAGAAATTTGAAAATCAAAATATCCAATTGAAGGTTATATATATCTGTGATTAATAGATATTGGGAAATCCAAACTTAAATGCTGTCTTGGTGGAGAAACATTTTTTAAATACAGGGTTTCTGAGAGAGAGAGAGAGGTGAGAAAATGTGTCTTTAATGTTTAGAGGGGTTGGAATTACTGATCTTGTTCAAACCCTTGTTGTTGTCAGATGAGATCATTGGGGGCAGGGGTGTAGAGTGGCTTCTTTAAGGTCACAGAGATCTGCAGTGGCCTTGCTTATACTAGACATGAAATCTAGAGATTTCTAGGGAAAAAAGGCCAGAACTCAACATGTTAAGAACTTTCTGAGAGAGAAATACCAAATCTAGGAAGTTCTTTTATCCTCAGTGACATAACAAATTTATCCAAGACAATTTACATGCATGAAAATATTTTGTCATAAACATTTTCAAAATTATCTCTTCCACTCCTGTCAAAACTTGTCTTCAGTAGAGAGTTACAAAATACAGGTGCATTTTGCCCTTAGTGAACCTGTGTATATATATCCCTTTGTATATGGTTACCTTTTGTAGATAAAGCTTTGAGTGCATGCAGGTGTCAGAAGCTACAAAGAGAGTATAAAGCCAATTAATCTGTTATCATGAGTCTGTAAAGACTAAAAAGAGGACAGACAATGAACTTTAAAGCTCCAAATTGAAGAAGTGGATAATGGGTAAAATATCTACCTAAAGTGATTTATGGAAACCATACAAATAAACAGAGCAGTTAGACATACTTAAATATTTTCAAGGTACTATATTTCATCTCATCTAAGACATTATATTAGCCAAGGTCTATATAGGGAAAGAACCATATCAAGTATTTCTGATAACAGGCAATTTAATACAGGCACTGGTTATGCAGGTGTTGGAAGGTTGCAAGTGCAGAAAGGAGATGCTAAGGTTCCCAGGAACGGAAACTGTAGTAAGTAAGCAGCTACCATGGCAGGGAATAAAAAGAGATGGATTTGGGCACCTGAGTGGCTCAGTTGGTTAAGTGTCTGCTTTGGGCTCAGGTCATGATCCCAGGGTCCTGGGATTGAGCCCTACATTGGGCTCCCTGCTCAACAGGGGGGGGTCTACTTCTCTCCCTCCCTCTGCTCCTCCACTCTGCTCATGCTTGCTCACTCTCGCTCTCTCTCAAATAAAATCTTTAAAAAAAAAGAGAGAGATGGGTTTACCAAACTTGGGGACTTGGCCCTGTGTGGCTGGTGCTTGAACCTCTGGGGGCTACAATGTGGCTGATGGGGCATGCACAGTCATCTCTCAGGAGCCTGCTCTATGGCTGGTTCTGGAACTGTCAAAGGAGTCCTGAGACTGAAGCTACAGCTGTCTTCTGTTACTGGAGTAATGCTGACAGGAGCTAGACATAGAAAATAAGTCCTTTCCTCCCCTTTCCCATCTTCCAGTCTCCCTGTTGGGTCTCCCGTTGGCAGAGCCTACCAAGAAGCCATGGGGCAGGGAAATGTGGGATCTATGATTCCCACCACAGAGAGTCCTTAGGGTGTGTTGGTTGCTGAGAGGAAGAAATACATAATCCGCACAGATGCCACTTATCCTAAGATATCTCATTATTTTATCTATTCTTAGGGAGGAAAAACTTGACAAATCACCATATAAAGCTTTAACATCTTAGAATTTTTCATCCCAGTGTTACAGGATGAATTGTATACCCCTCAAAACACGTGTGTTGAAGCCCTCACTCTCAGCATCTCAGAATGTGACCACATTTGGAGATAGGGCCTTTAATGAGGTGATTAAGGTAAAAGGACCCCCTTAGAGTGGGTCTTACTCCAATCTGACTGGTGTCCTTATAAGAGGAGACTAGGACACACGGAAGAAAGACACCAGGGATGGTAGTTTGTTACCATTCTTAAATGGCACCTAAACTCAACGCGTAAAGGGCCAACAGTTCACGTACTAGCTGAAGTTGCAATGTTGTGAACATCTGTGAACATCTATGACGAGGGTCAGGTGCATGCAGGCAATTAGAACTGCATCATAACAGTAGCCTGGCCAACGGTCAGGTGCAGCTCAATTCCTAAGATTGAAAATGAGAAAAAAATGTGCATTTTAGGCTTAGTGCATTCCTTTATTCTTTTACCTTTCATGTGCCACAATTCTCTGTCAGTCTGATCTCTCTAGAATCTGGTTTTTGTTTTTTGTAAGCACTTAATATTCAGTGAATTCTGAACACATGTGTTTGTGTGAATTTAAGGGCTATATTCTTTACGTGGCCATTGACTCAGACATCCAAGAGGAAATGGATAATTTAGTATTAACTCGCAAGGTAAAAGCAACCTGTGTAGGTGTAATTTTAATACACAAATCAAGGGTCTTCTTACCACAGAAGAATTTAATCTGCCAGCAAATGGAATCCGTATGGTGCTAAGTGAGGGAGGCTATGGCTAAAGGAAGGAAGACTGCAAAGACCCAGTCTTTGATTTAACCGAACTTCGATCTGGGCAGAAAGGAGGCTGGAGTCGGGGAGGGGGGCGGCTGCTCAAAACCATACAGCAGAAATTTCTGTTATATTATTTTATCTACAGGTTTAAGCTTTAACATTTAAGATAACTGTTGCAAATATAAGATTCTGCCATATCCATAATGTATATGAAAATATATGCTTTAAGTTTCTTTCATTAAACTGCCAACTCTTCATCTCCTTGTCCTTATTCATTTCCTTTAGGGCTCCTAGAAAAAAACATGCTTTAAAAAAAAATATATATATATATATACACACAAGTTAACAGAATATTATGGAGCTATCACAGAGAACAATAATCCTTAGACAAGGGATTTCAGCTTTTACGAGTTTGAGAACAATCAGTAATTTCCTTCTCTGCAGTCCCACTGGGGTGAAATGTTCCCCTTTACAAATGCTGTCCCCAAACTGTAATTAAGCAATTATCTTCTAGTTTCCAGCACTGAATTTTTGCCTTGTCTCCTGGACTCTGTTTGAATGGGATTATTTTAAGATGCATTCAGTTCTCTGTCCCAGTGCCCAAAACTCTTATCACTCTTTGGCTTCTTCATGCATCCTGTTAGGTGTTGTGTCAGAAGCTTTTGTTGCAAGTAAAAGGAAATGGGAGTCAAACGGGCTTCAACAGAAGGCATTTATTGGCTCACATTATCAAAAAGTTTAGTGGTGAGGCAGCTCTCAGACATGGTTGCTTCTTTTGTGATTCTTTACACCTCACTTTCCTAGGTTAGCTTTCTAATGCCTCTGGTCATGAGATGGCCATCAGGAGACTGTAGTTTTCCATGATTACTGAGCAAATTTGCTGAGTCCTATGCCGACTGGACTGCCGCAGAGCAAATCTTTTGTCTAAGATAAATACCTCGTTGGCAATAGCCAATATATGGAAACAACCTAAGTGACCGTCAATGGATGGATGGATAAAGAAGACGTAGTGTATATACACAATGAAATATTATTAAGCCATGAGGAAGGAGGAAATCCTACCATTTGTAACAACATGGATGGATCTTGAGGACCCTATGCTAAGTGAAATAAACCAGACAGATATAGAAAAATACCACATAGTATCACTTAGATGTGAAATCTAAAAAAGAAAAACAAAAGTCAAACTCTGATACAGAGAGAAGAAAAGTGGTTGCCAGGGGTTGGGAAGTAAGAAGTTAGTAAAAGAGTTCAAATTTGCAGCTATAAGATGAATAAGGTCTGTGGATCTAATGTAAAACCTTGTGACTCTAGTTAGGAACCCCTGTATTGTATAATTGAAATCTGTAAGAGAGCAGAACTTAAATATTCTCACCAAGAGGGAGAAAAAAAAGGAGAGAAGTAAGTGAGGTGATGGATGTGTTAATTAACTAGATGGGAGAAATCCTTCCACTGTGTGTGTGTGTGTGTATAAAATCACCACAGTGTATGTGTTAAATATCTTACAATTTTATTTGTCAAATATACCTCAGTAAAGCTGAAATTTTTTTAAAAAAGAAAAAAAGAAAAAAATGTATTTGGGTTATCTGGAAAATGACTTGACGAAGGAGTTGGGATTTCTATGATTGGTTTGACCCATCAGATCCTTCCCTGGAGCTGGGTTTCGGGGAGGATAGACAGATACTGGGGAGCTAAAAACAACACATGCTTTAGGCTGATGATTATTTTACTTTCCTCTTTGTATGTTTTTTTCTTATACGCTGCAATTTTTGTTTCTGATCTTTTTTTTTCCCCTGCTGATCCTGAATGCTGCCATTTTGGTTTGGTTATCAGCTAAATGCTAGGTTTTAACTGAATGTAGGTTCCTTTCCTTCCACTCTGTGAGCACACAGAGAATGAGACAAACCAAAGCAAGTTTTCATTGCTTTCTCGTTCATGTTGATGCTCATACTCCCTGGACACAGGCTAGCGGGAGGAGGTGTGATTGGCATATCTCAGCAGCCTGCAGCTCTGAAGGTCCTGGTTTGGTCTCATTTGGTCAGGGAAGTTTCAGCAGTTGTGGCAACAGGCTGCAAGTGAAACAGATAAAATCTATTCTGTCTATTCTCAGGGTGTCTGGGAGAGAGAGCTGGGGGTTTGCCCATCTCATGGATATTCAAGTAAAGTCAAAATTGTTAAGAATGGCCAAGAACTGGGACACCTGGGTGGCTCAGTCCATTGGGCATCTGCCTTGGGCTCAGGTCATGATTCTGGAGACACGGGATTGAGCCCCACATTGGGCTGTCTGCTCAGCGAGTGGTCTGCTTCTCCCTCTGCCCCTCCACCTGTTTGTTTCTCTTTCTCACTCTCTTCCTCTCAAATAAATAAAATCTGTCCTTTCTTGTATCTTAATTCTGTCAGGCTTTGACTAATTGGGGACCAGTCTGGGGACCATGCTTTTATGAGTATCACCTAAGCCATCCAGTGGAGCCAAATAGTTTTTTATAATATATTAGCACATTTAATTTATATATTGCTGTATTTTATTATAAACACTACTAGCCATGTTGATCTTTTCAGAATCAAGACTCAGTGAGTCCAAAGATTAACCCTTTGTTCATTTAGTATTTTTTTAAAATCAGAATAGTGTAGGTACATAGTTTTGAAATCAAATAATACTGCAAATCTAATAATGAAAAAGATACCCTCACATCCTCCCATTCTCACCTCTGAATATAGCCACTGTGAACTCTTAGGTGGTGGTGGTTGTTGCTGTTGTTGTTTTGGATATTTTTCTCCGTATGTAATATAATTATACTGCTACCTTTTGATTTTCTATTCAGAGAGTTTTGTTTTCTTACCCACATATCCTAACCCCAACTGACACATTCATGTCCTCTTTGTCCCTATCCCACTCTTCCTTTCTCCTTGACTCTCCTAATACAGTATAGTCATGTCATTATGTTGTTTTAAATCAATGCTGTGCTTCAGTTATTATATCTGTGTAAGTATCACTCCTAGCTGAGCCAACTTGTGTAATATGATTGCATTTTTTTGCTTGGTGTTTCAGTAATTTCTCCATCTTTTCTGTTGCATAGTTTAATCTTCTGCTGTCATGAAGTCTGTGCTCCCTCCCATCTGTATCCCCAGTCTCTGCCCTTAGTGTATAAAGCTCTTCTCCACACAGTCCAGCACAGCAGCAACCTATTGACTCCATTTTCTCCAGAGAAGTCTGTGCTGAGCCCCATGTCCTCTTGCTCTATCTAGGACTTCTTGTTCCTGAGGCTGCTGCATAGCTGTCATCTGGGGACTTTCTTTTTTCAATGCTGGGATTCCTGAGAGAGCAAAATATTAACATTATCTTGGAAGGTGCAAATGGATTCTATCAAAATCTGTCCCTGGCACTGTTGGTAGTCACTGGAAAGGACTCAAGAACTAGAAAATGAATATTAAAGGCATGTTTTATCAGAGGAAATGAGACATATGCAAGGTTCATAGTTGAAGCAAGCCAAAAAAATGTTGTTTTCCATGTTATTGTATCTTGACAGTTGATATTTAGTGTTTCTGTTGGATTTATCCAAGTATATTACTCTTTTATTTTTCCTTCCAATTTTTTCTTCTATTTCTTTAGTGCTATCTACCCAGCTTTGTGGCACCAACTTTTATATCACTTCTGTGATCTATTTGACATCTGGACTTAAGACCTCAAGGTTATCATATAACTTTTGTACTCCTTCAAACTTTTATTTATTTATTTACTTATTTTTTTTTTAAAGATTTTTTATTTATTTATTTGACAGAGAGATAGCCAGCGAGAGAGGGAACACAGCAGGGGAGTGGGAGGGGAAGAAGCAGGCTCCCAGCGGAGGAGCCCGATGTGGGACTCGATCCCGGAACGCCAGGATCATGCCCTGAGCCGAAGGCAGACGCTTAACGACTACGCTACCCAGGCGCCCCATCCTTCAAACTTTTAAACCTTTGGTTAAATTAGTAAAGCTGGGGGGCGCCTGAGTGGCACAGCGGTTGGGCGTCTGCCTTCGGCTCAGGGCGTGATCCCGGCGTTGTGGGATCGAGCCCCACATCAGGCTCCTCAGCTGTGGGCCTGCTTCTTCTNCGGTTGGGTGTCTGCCTTCGGCTCAGGGCGTGATCCCGGCGTTGTGGGATCGAGCCCCACATCAGGCTCCTCAGCTGCGGGCCTGCTTCTTCCTCTCCCACTCCCTCCTGCTTGTGTTCCCTCTCTCGCTGGCTGTATCTCTCTCTGTCGAATAAATAAAATAAAATAAATCTTTAAAAAAATTAGTAAAGCTGAAAATAGATGACAATCTTGATGAAACAAATGTTCGTATAGGCACACAATTAATATAGTTACTTTGTGTACTATTTTGAGTTCAAAATCACGTGTTTAATGAAGCACACGATCAATGTCCTAACCTTCATTTCAAAAAGATTAGAAAGATATGTGCTCAGAAATACATACCTGCTTATAAAGTTATTCCCTGTCACCTATTAATGTCAATATATATCAATTAACAGATTTGATTTTTATAGTATCACTGGATGCCTCCCTGTCCATTGACTGATGTGCTTCTATGAAGTTCACCTCTAGCTGAACCTACCTGAATATGTCTAAAACATACTTGAGCATACAGATGTATAAATATGGAAAGAGATAGCTTGATACATGGCACCTGATTTATGGAGCATTTACTGTGTGCTAGGCACTGTTCTAACTGCTATATTTGCATTAACATCATGAATTCTTATAATCTAATGAAATTGGTATTGTTATGACCTCCATTTTAAAGACAGGAAAACTGATGCATAGGTGTCAAAAGCCACCTAACTAATAAAATGGTAGGGCCAGTATTCCAAACCCCAACTGCCTGACTCATAGCTGGAGTTCCAGTTACCCCACAATACAGAACATGCGTTACAACCTGATAGAAACCAAGAAGCTGTTGATTGGGTCTATGTGGAGTGTCAGTTTTCAAGCACCGCATCATAACCTGGCAGCTCAAGTCCACTGAGCACACTGAGATGTGACATAACCATACTCCTTCCAGTGGCAGTCTCTGAAATTTCCAGTCAGTCCCCATCCTGGTCAACAGTTGATATGGTTGGTGTTTCTCATTTTAGGCATTTTGTTGGGTTGTCAATCGTGTCTCATTGGAGTTTCAGTTTGTATTTCCCTGATGGCCTAATGAAGCCGATCATCTTTTCATTTATCTATTGGCCCCTTGGATACCTACTCTTTCGAAGTGTCTGTTCTAATTTTTTGTCCATTTTTCTTTTTTTTCTTCCTTTTTTTTCCCCTTAAATATTTATTTATTTATTTTAGAGAGAGAAAGAGAGTGCATGCAAACAGGGGAAGGGGTAGAGGGAGAGAACCTCAAGCAGACTCCCTGCTGACCCTGGAGCCCTGACACGGAGCTCGATCCCACGACCCATGAGATCATGACCTGGGTTGAAATCATGAGCCAGACCCTTAACCAACTGAGCCATATAGGTGCCCCATCTTTGGTCCATTTTTGTATTTGATTGTGTGGATGATAATATTTAATGGCCTAATAATAATTTGGGGCCATATTTTTAGGAGCATGGAGCAATCCCACTTCTGTAGGGCTGGATATTTTGCTGTATAGAGTTGTTGCAGCTGAATGTAACTGTAGTTACACAAAGTTGCATAGGGGAAAAAAATGCCTCCCCATGTTTTTCCAGAAATTAAAAGCTGTCATGAACAATATATATTTTTGGCAACTGGTATTTAACACCTGACATGTTAGTGGGGCATTTTTTTTTTCTATCCCAATTGCCATATGCTCCCAGGTGACAACTCTGAGAATGTTTACTTTTTAGACAAATGCTGACCTGTCACCACTTGGCATATGGTGAGTGGTAGGTGGACCTTTGCTTCCCTATAGGGCATCTGCTTCCCACTGATTTCCTGGAGAGGTCAGCGTGCATTTGGTCATATGCCTATCTCAGCCATACAACAGTGACACTTCCCTTCCCCTGGGGCATGAAGCCCAACCCATGTCAGCGGCCACACCAGTTTTTTTACTTGGCATGAATTGGGAAATGACTTTTTAAAAGTAGAGGTTTGAGTGCTGTTCTATCATTAAAAGGCAGGAGTAGAAATAATGGGGACATCCGTGGTAAATATACGTGAGTTGCTCAGCCTAAATGAAAGTCATATTTCTTATTGGCAAAATGGGGATAATTATACAGGAGCCACCTTTCAATGTTGTTGTGAGGTTAGAGATGCTGTATACAACAAGACAAATCTGGAGAAGTGTTTCAACTGTAAATAAAAGGCATAAAAAGCCTTGTTTCAGGTTTCTATGGTGCATGCAAACCACATCAAAACTTAGTAGCCTTAATAGGTCTCAGAAGGCCAAGGTTAAGGCTAGCTGGCATTCATCTGGAGGCTTGAGGGGAAGAATTCCACTTCCAAGTTCATTCTGGTTGTTGGCAGAAGCCGGTTTCTTATTGGCTCTCGGAGAGGGTGGAGTGGGGGGCGTGGTGGGGAAGGGGACCACTCGTTGCTTTTAGAGGCAGGTGCCCCTTTATCTTTAAACCAGCGAGAATGCATTGAGTCCTTCTCAGGCTTTAAATCTGTCTTCTTCTGCCACCAGCCTGGGGAGCTGGACTTTATCTTATGGGTAATGAGGGAGTGGAGACTTGTCACATTTCAGTGTGTTCAGTGGACTTCCAGCTGCCAGTAACTAGATCTCTGTGCCTGAGGATTTTTCTGGAACTGCAAAAAGCCGCTGTTCTGCCTGTGTGTGAAAATCAAGATGTACTGTGGACTTAACAGCCATCAGTCACTGGCTGAACAGCCCTCCAGCCATGACTGATGGTAGTGTATAAATATCCCACATCCCTCAGTGTATTCATTTCTTAGGACTTCCCTAACAAAGTACAATAAACTGGCCCTAAAACAACAGAAATTTATTCTTCCACATTTCTGGAGTCTAGAAGTCTAAAACCAAGGTGTTACTAGGACCATGCTCTAAGACTGGCTAGAACCCTTCCTTGCCTCATCCTAGCTTCTGCTGTCACCATTGTTCCCTGGCGTTCCTTGGTTTGGAGCTGTAGGAGTCCATCTCTGTCTCCATCTTCACATGACGTTCTTCCCTCTTCACATCATCTTCTTATAATGGCACCAGTCATATTGGATTCAGGACCCACCTTATTCCAGGTTGACCACATCCTTATTGACCTAATTACATATGCAATGACCCTATTTACAAATAAGTTTCCGTTCTGAGGTACTGGGGGTTAGAACTTCAACATATCTTTTGGGGAGACATAATTCAACCCATAACACTTAAGGTGGGAAAATTCTTCGGTGTGAATTTTATAACATTTCCCAGTTTCTCCAGAGGATTGAGCTTCAGTTGCCCACTGTGGTAGCTGGTTCTGTAACACTTTTATTGGCTGCCTTCCCTTCCCCCATCTCGTCCCTCCTCCCTGCTGGTGTTCCCTGTATGTCCTAAGTAAGCTTTCTACACTCAAGTCCTTATCTCAGGGGACCCAAACAAAAATAATTTGTTTCTGGGGGAACCCAGACAAAAATAACAAAAATAATAAAGATTTTTGAAGGAGGACTGACCTGTTCAAAACTCACCTTTTGAACTTTAGTTGACAGTGTCACAAAATTTGAGGTCGAGGGTGACACATAGAGGGCCCTGGGGTTAAATAGAAGCAGTGTGGTGCCACAGCTATTTCCACTCTGTACTGGATATAAAAGAGACAGACTCTGTTGGTGTACAGGACAGTGTCTTATTTTCTATAAATTCTGTTGGTTCCTGCTTCTTAAATTCTGCTTGGAATCAGAAGGTTGTATGCCTTCATCAAACACAATGACAAACAGCTTTGAGCCCTTGATTGTGTTATCTGAGATTTATACTGTTTATAAAAACAGTCCTGGCAGTGGTTCAACTGTGGTCAATTTAAGGATCATCTCTTTCTCTGGGTTAATCTCAGGGTTTCTTACACTCTTAGCTTACCTAAGGATTCCTAAACATGTAATTTCCAAAAAACTCTCCTTGACCTAATTCCTCCATCAATTTAACTTAGTGCTTATTAATACACTGGAAGGAGTTGTTATTTCAAAGAAGAAAGCAGAAAACAGATTCTTACTCCTTAAGAAAAAGAAAAGCAACACAATAATAACAAGAATAACCATCACAGTATCAAAGACAATACTGGTGTGAAATCAAAGGGTGGGACGGGAATGTTGGTAAAGGGCAAAGTCAGGTTATTTTCATAACTCAGTCTCCTGTGCCTGCCAGAGAATTATCCAGTAGTGATCATGAATGCAGTGGTCATAAATGAAGAATCATTTGTGACAACCTTGAAACTAAGATCTAGATGAGTGAAGAAATATGTAATCAACCTTTTGACCCCTGCATGATCGTCCTTTCTGATTCCTTTAGCAGCTGAATCCCTGAGCACATGCTCCCTCATTTTCTCATCCAGCTCTCTGGCCATGAGCAGAATCTTGTGCCTGTAAGGTCATGTCTGTTTGGAGCACAGCTATTGAGATCATGCCCCCTGCCCTTATGTAGGTATGGCAGTATTAACGTCAGACCAGACATGACAGGCCCACAAGGTTTGGTTCCTTTTTTTTTTAAATTTAATTTTATTTATTTGAGAGAGAGAGAGAAAACGCACGTGACTGGGGGGAAGGGTAGAGGTGAGGCAGACTTTCTGCTAAGCACAGAGCCCGAAATGACCCCAATGGAAACCAAGAGTTGGATACCTAAACCAGTGAGCCACCCAGGAACTCCAAGGTTCAATTTCTGATTAGATGTGCTATTTGTATGGTACCACGGCTTACAGTTCATGCATTTATGTATTAACTATTGTATCTGTGTTGCATTCCAGCAATGGTTCATTTATAAATATGTATCCTCAGCACTTAGCAGACTCTTCCCCATAGGGAATGCTCAATATATGTTAGTTAAAGAAATTAATTGCTTAGAAATTTCCGAAGATGAGGTCTATGGCAGAGCATAAAACCCTGAGGAGTAAGCTTAGAGTTGAGTTGAATATAGACTTGAAAGATGAGGGTGATCACCCAGGAAAACAAGCCACATAATCAAATGCTAAAAATTCCAAGTATGCATAATGAAGATATGCAAACAGCCCCTAAAGAATCATAGCTTTGTCTAGGTCCCTTTTACTGGGGATTGTTTATAAGCTGATTCTATTCACTTGGTGGGCAAATGATGGGATTCCTTTGATGCATGATCTGGGGAGTAAAGAAGTGAGAAAAAGGAAATGGGGTGAAGAAGTCTTGGCAAATGTGTTTTGCTCAGTAGGGAGGGATGTACTGTATCAAATGGAGCTCAATTCCTAGTGGAGGTTGCCCTTACTTTTATAAAGCATCTGTTTTACCCCCAGAGATATATGTGTACATAACTGATTCTTAGTATCACATTAGACAATTACACAGCCAATACCTTATCACTTGTGGAAGGATTGTCATGTCTCTGGTATGCTCTTCTTGCGGGATGCTTCATGGTGTTACTCAGAAAGCAGTGCTATATTGCCCAAAGTCAGGAACCATCCCAGGCATGGAGGGAGTGTCTGCTGGACATGGCCACAGACCAAACAGGGAGACCCCATTTTTCTTCCTTAGTCAACACATAAAGGAGGTGGCCAGAGGTTCGCCTGGAGTGTTGGAGAGACAAAGCGTCTGTAAAGATTACCTGGAAAAGTAATGTTATATGCCTGCTGATGCAGAAACCAAGGATTATTTTCAAATGCAAGCAAAGGCCCTGAAATAATACAATAGCCACCATGAGTAGAGCTCCTATTCTGTGCCAAACATTACATGTGCCTTGTAAGTGAGCCTTAGCACAATGCTGTCCAACAGGTGTGCCCACAGATTGAGATAAGAAAACAGATGTGAGATGAGCTCCAGGTCACAAACTTGTAGGAGGCAGAACAAAGGGTTCAAAGCTAGGTTCGTGTGATTCTACAGATCTGGTCTTCGCAGGACACTACCACGTAGCGTCTTCATACAGAATAGAGCAGGAGGAGGCTCTTTGACGTGTCAAAGAGGGATAGCCGGCTTGCAAAACGGAAGAATCCAAACCAGACCATCATCATAATAGAAGTTCAGGATTGTTACCAGGTCCCTAATAAAGGATCCACCTGGGCTGTTCTTAGAATCCACTGAATGTCGTCATGCTTATAAATTTATAAATCTACTTTTATCATTCAGGAAAATGCATGCATTTAAAGAATCTCTTCCAAGTCTTATCCCAGTTACTGATCTTGCTCAATACTGGGGATCCAAGATTCTAGTCTTTAAAGTGGGCCAAACCTTTCCATGGGTGGACGCTGATCCAGACTACGGTCAGCACAAGCCTCGTCCCTCCACACACTGAAGTTGCCTCCAACAAACAGAAGTTGCTGTCCTCAAAGGACTTCCACTTGATGAATAACCACCTTACATTTACGAGAACAGACCAGATGCCTCACTTTTCCTTGTGAACTCTGGCAGGTTGTCACGCAATGAGATGAAAAGTCTGCAAGTTTATAAGGGACATGTGCTGGACTTCTCATATTCCATAGAACATGTCATTGAGGCTGATGTGACCAGATAGTCTGTAGAGAAATGCTCAGCGAGATTTATAAAAAGGATTAGCATTTAAGCAGGTAAAAATGGCACCTGTGGTCATGTCAGGGAGACCACAATTTCTAAACATTATTAGGAGTCATCATTCTGTTTCTAGACGTAAATTGCTCACTAGCTAGATCAGGAGGAAGTCTCCTCTGACTGCTGCCAGCACAAGATATTGCAAGTCTCCTTTCCCTGTCCTCAACCTGGCCTTGGTAGTTAGGAGCTCCTGCTCCATGATCCATAATTCAGTGTCTGTAAGCAGCACCAAATAGAAAGTGTCTGTAATCAAGCTTGGCGGGAGCTGTCCCAAGGCTGAATTTACCGAAGGGGATCTTTAGAAAGGGCAAGAAGGAAAGCAAAGGTATGCAAATAGAGCCAGGCAGGGGGAAAGATTAAATGTTGCTATTTGAATGCATAAGTCTCTTCTTGTTTAGTCAGTACTCACAGATCTAGGAAAGAACGTGTCAGAGAAAATAGTTATAAATAGTACGCTGTCTGAGCAGCTTGTGTATCCTGAGGCCAGCACTGGGTCTCTGTATTTACATTAGCACAGGAACCCTTGCTTTGATTTCTGATTGGGGATTTCAGTGTTTCCAGATTTAGGCTGCTAATTGACACTCTTTTACCTGCTTGGTGTCTACTACGACCCCTTTCTGATATTATCCTGTTGAATTTCTTTAGGTAACTATTCTTCCCCCCCCCACCCCCCATGTAAATCCAGGTACTTTGGGTGGAACTGCCCTATTCCTTGCTCCCTGATCCAGGAGGGCCATGAGACTCAGACCAAACCACTTGGCATGTTCCACAACTGCTTAATTTTCTAACTCCGATTAGTCACAGATGCACACGTGATCCAATTGGTCCAAAAAGACTCAGCTGTGAGAATTTTTGTTTTTTTTTCTTCATTATAACCGTTGAGAAGGAGAATCTCTTTTCTGTCAGATTGGCTTCTGAGGTGGTAAGATGTAGACCTGGAGTAGTAAGCACTTTGCCATCATGCAGGAAAGTGGAGTCCAACGATGGAGAGTGAGTTCTGATGACAGCGTTTGAGCTCCTAGATCTTGCTATACCTGAAGTTGGCTATCTCTGCACTTTTAGGTACTATTCTAATAGTTTCTCTTTTATTGCTCAAGCCATGGTAGGTTAGGCCATTTTCAATGTATAGGTAAGATGCTAATATACTTCTCAAATCTTTTCTGGAGACTTGAATTTGTCCCTAAAGCTCAGTCACCTTGCCACGGTTCCTGCTGTTAGACCCCTCTGATTCTGAGGATCTCCCTAGATCTTCTACCCTGTTCCTTTACATCAGTGGTTCTCAACCAAGAGTGAGTTTGCCCCCTAAGGGACATGCGACAATATCTGGAGACGTTTTTGATTGTCAGTTTTGATTGGGGTAGGAGGGCAAAATCCAGGGTGCTATGAAACATCTTACAATACCCTGGAGAGCCCCCTACAGCAAAGAATTATCCAGGCAAATGTTAATAGTGACTGTGATATAGTGGTTTATAATAAGAAATACATATTTGGCCGTCTTCCTTGTTCCTAGCACAGAGCTCTTAGAATTTCCTAGGTGGTAAGAGCAAGGAGGGTGTCTTTTGTTATGTTAATGAGATGACCTTTGGAAAGCCCCTACCTGGGTAGCTTAAGAGTGGGGGCTGGTTACCAGTGAAACCATCCACGTGATTAGAAGGTTGGACCTTTCAGCCCCATCTCTGATCTCAAGAGTGGGGAGAGGGGCTGGAGACTGAGTTCACTGACCAGTGGCCAATGATTTGATCAGTTGATGTCTACATGATGAAGCCTCCATACAAACCCCAAGCGTTCAGGTTTGGAGAACTTCCTTTGGTGAATGTGGAGTTGCAAGGAGAGTGTCCCCCCAGAAAGCATGGAAGCTCCACACACCTTCCCACGTACCTTGTCTTATGAATCTCTTCCATCTGGCTCTTTCTCATTTTTTCCTTTTATAACAAACAGGTGACCTTGTAAGCAGACTCTTTTCCTAAGTTCTGTGAGCCACTCTAGCAAAGCAGTCAAAGCTGAGGAGGGCGTCGTGGTAACCTCTGATCTATGGCCCTTTGCTCGGAAGCACAGGTGACAGGCTGAACGTGGAACTAGCATCCGAAGTGGGGAAGGGGGAATCTTGTAGGACCAAGACCTTAACCTGTGGGATTCAATGCTTCTGGGTAGACAGCGTCAGAATTGAGTGCAGTTGTCTGAAACCAGCTGGTGTCCCAGAAGTTGCTTGGTGTGGGGGAAAATTCCCATATCTGGGGTCAGAAGTGTTAGAGGGAATGTTGTAGCTTTCAGAGTATTGTGTGTAATGTACATGAAAACAATGATGTGTTTTTTTTCACAGTACTGCTGTTGAGAAACTGCTTTAGATATTATAGTCTATCTCCCAGGCACTTGCACTTGCCGCCATTCATTCATTCTTTGTTCAAAACCCATACATTAGGGGCCCTGAGCTGAGTTTCATATGGATGACACCTAGGCAGCATGGTTAAGGCCCAGTCCTTGCTGTCAGGGAGCTGACAGAAGTATTGGACTTCACTAGCTTTTTCCTCTGGCTGCTTGCCTCAGGGAACCTCCCAGAACCTCAGATTCACCCTGGGACTCTAGTCTTGTGGCGTTGGACATCCTGGACGTGGTCCATTCTGTTGCCTCTTGAATCAGATCATGACAAGTCACATTCATCATCCCAAGTAGATATTTTGAGCACAGCAATGCATCACTCGTAATGACAGCGAGAATTTTCTCAGATTGTGTATGGTCTCAAAGAATTTCAACTTTTTCAGTCTTTCTTCTTAGTGTTTTGTTGTTGTTGTTGTTGTTTTGGCTTTCGCGGGAATCTTTCTCGGGAGGAGCCGCAGACCATAATTACATCTTTGTGCCTCCATGATGTGGTGAGTAATGGATGTTAGTTGCATAGAGACCATTTACAAATACAGAGGAAATGAATGCAAATTTGCTGTTCTGTCTAGAGTCTCTGTAATCTTTAATTTTGGAACGCTGCTGGCTAATGTCTGGTAGGTAATTCTCCAGGTTTCCCTTTAACCTGATTATGCTGATAGGGTATTTCCAAGCTCAGAAATGTAATCCAAAGACCTGGCTTTCTGGGTGAAACAGGGGCTGTGGGAAGAATCACAGGCGTGGAGGTATTTTCCTCGGTGAATCAAATGGACAGAACAGGTTGCTGCGGAAAGCTTTCTGACTGCTATTTTGAAAACCTGGCCATGTATTTTTAGCCTGCACAACCTCTGTGCTGACACGTTTCCTCCCGGGGACATGCGGCAGCTACTAGGGGAAGGGAAGCCCCGCACCGTGTTCTAGTCTTGGAACAGCAGGCCGCGCGGACAGGCCAGGAAAGCCCTTTTGAATTCTAGCCGCGATAATCCT
The DNA here is from genome assembly GCF_002007445.2 of Ailuropoda melanoleuca. Classification (NCBI taxonomy): domain Eukaryota; kingdom Metazoa; phylum Chordata; class Mammalia; order Carnivora; family Ursidae; genus Ailuropoda; species Ailuropoda melanoleuca. The sequence goes on from NC_048223.1 coordinate 27,403,562, forward strand.
CGAGTTTACATGGCCACACACTCCAGCTTTGCAGTTATTTTTTTCACATAAAACAAAGGTGCCCTGAGGTCAGGCTGGCTGCTTAGCAAGTGCGGGCAGTGGAGGTTGAGGTAATAAAGGAGAGGACGCTGTGATCTAATAAAGGCGAGTCAGGGTGTTGCCCCTTTAGAGCAGTGTGTTTATAATTCACAGCTGGAGCTTCTGGAGGAATGGCCCCACTGGTTTTCTTCATTTGTCATCATTAAGTGGCCCTGCATCCCATGAAACCTAGCTCAGCCTTCCATGATTTCCATGATGTTGCAGGGAGGTAGGGACAAGGGTCCTCACGGGCTTCTAACTGGATCATTTGTTATGAGTTGAATTAGAATGTATTATTGCTTTGATCATTTATGCACTCCAAATGGTCAAAATTAAAGAGATCTTCCTCTTTCCTCTCTTTCCTTTTATTTTGTGCTCATGTACAGAGGATGATTAAAATGGAGTCCAGTTTTCTCTTCTTGAGCTGGGAACAGTGATGAAGATACTAAATTATAAAAGGTATAAATAGAGTTGCCTGGGCAGCTCAGTTGGTTAAGGGGCGCCTAGGTGACTCAGTTGGTTAAGCATCTGCCTTCGGCTCAGGTCATGATCCCAAAGTCCTAGGATCGAGCCCTGAGTCAAGCCCCGCATCGGGCTCCCTGCTCGGTGGGGAGTCTGCTTCTCCCTCTGCCCGTCACTCAGCTCGTGTTCTCTCTCTCTCCTTCCCCCTCTCTCTCGATGTCTCTCTTAAATAAATAAATAAATAAATCTTTTTAAAAAAGGCATAAATAATGACTAAAATATATTTCACACCTCCTGTGTACCAAGCATTAACTTGTGTGTACTATATTCATTATCTAATTTAATCTCTATGAAGGAGGTACAGTTAACTATTTTCATTTTGTTGATGCAAATGCCATAAGAGTTGTGTCTTTTGTTCTTAGTCACCACTGCATCTATCCTAGAATAGTACCTGTATTGTAGACAGTGTCCAGTTAATATTTGTTGAATAATTTATAAAATAATGATATAACTCTGGATAAGAAAGATGGAGTAAGTTTTCTTGTCATTTATTTCCTTTGGGGGCAGAGGGTGAGGGAGAGAGAGAATCTTAAACCGGCTCCACGCCTGGTGCAGAGCCTGTCACAGGGCTCGATATCAGGACTCTGAGATCGTGACCTGAGCTGAATTCAAGAGTCAGATGCTTAACCGACTAAACCACCCAGGTGTCTCTTCTTGTCACTTCTCATGATGGTAGACCATGTTGTTGCACACACCTTCTGACTGGATGAAATATCAATTAGATAATCTGTTGGAAGTAAAAAACAGGTAGTCACCAAGTCAGTTCTTTTTCAGAGAAGTCACAAAGCGGGCATAGGGACATGAGCCCCAAATTGATGCTTTCTTTCCCCTTTGAGAAAGGTGCCTTCTAGAGCAGGGGAGGAGAGCCTGAGAAGCTGAGAAAGCCTTTGGAACACGTATGGGGCTGAGATACAGGCAACAGAACTCACTGCCCACCAAGACTCAAAGGCCCTGTAAACGCCCTGAGGATGCTGCGGTCCTACACACCTGATTCTAATCCCAGCCTCACCACTTTCTAGCTAGGCATGTTAGCCATACTTTTTGTGTATGTGTGTGCTGTTGATATACTTTTGTTGACACATCAGCGTACAACCTGATGAATTAATGCAAAGTGAACATACCCATTTAACCACTATCCAGATCAAGAAATAGAACCCCAGAAACCTTCCCCATGCCTTCTTTTCCCAGACAACCATTATCCTGACCTCTAATGCCATAAACAAATTTTGCGTGCTTTTGTTAACTTTTATATAAATATCTGACTTTTTTTCATCTGCTTAGTGTCTAAAGGACTCATCCATATTGCTGCATGTGGCCATATTTCATTCATTTTCTGTTGGTGTAGATAATACTACTTGTAGGCCAACATAGGGTCAGTTTTGGTAAATTTCCACATGCACTTGGAATGGGTACTCTGCAGGTGTTGGGTGCGGTATTCTATAGATAGCACTTAGGTCACAGACACCTCGCGGAATTTATACATACTCTGTTGTGTTGTCCAACTCTTCTCTATCTTTACTGATTTTCATCGTTTTCCCTATCGATGACTGAGAATTGCATGCTAAAATCTCTCATTATGAGATGGAAGGGACATTAGAAATCACCTAGTTTCATTTCTTAATTTTACGGATTGTAAACTGAAGCCAAGAGAAGGAAACAAATGGACTGAATAAAGACCATGGGCCAGCAGTGACCGAGGTCCTCTACACACATGATCCCATTCAGTCCTCACAAGAATCTTATAAGGTAGGTAAATGCCATGCCATTTATAGTGAGTTTAAGTAACTTACTCTCTCTCTCTGAAGGCTAAAATGGACCACGTTATACCCTAAGGTTCAACACCTTGCCCACGGATTCACAGAAACTTGGACCAATCACCAGTTATTCTGTGGGCATTAATCCAGGCTGCTACTCAGTGTTTCAGGAGCTAGCACGTTGAGATGAAAAGGAATCAAGGCATGGGCGTTTTCCCCCAGAAATTCACAAGGAAATGGTGAAACCAACATGTAAGCGCACAGTTACAGCACGGACTCAAGGGAAAGCTTCTCATGTCCTATAGATAAGTTTGGATTTCATCTCGAAGACATTGGGAAAACCATGAAGAATTTTCACCAGGGACGGAGGCTGAGCATTAATTCCAGTGAAAGTTGGTGGCGGCCTGCACTGTGAGTGTGGCAGTGGAGGTTGCAATCAGGGTATTGGTTCAAAAATCTTGTAGAAAATAGTCCTCTGAACAGGCAGAACAATGCTTTTTCTAACTTGAGAGCCTATGGTTGCCAGTGTAGATGTGCCCTCTGGAGAAGCATTTGTTAGCACTGGAAAAATCAGTGCATATGAAAGCAATTCAAAAAGTACTTTTATAGAATGACCGTACCCCTCCTTTCTCATTCTCCTTGCTTGAGACCATTCTGCTTGAAGTGGGAAGGGGGGCTTCCCAGAGGTAGAGCAAAGACTCAAGAAACCTTGGAAAATTTCTGAGCTTAGAGTAAATTTGAGCATGAAGAATGGTTATGTTGGTGGGGGGATACTTCTCATCCCTGAGCACACCCTTTCCCACCAAAATTTCGATTAGTTTGAGAAGCCCGCTTCGTGATCTCGATGTGGCTATTGATTCCTGTCCAGTAAGTACATGACCACCCATGTTTCTCATCCCTTCTTAGTCAGTGCCTGGTCAACTCGGGGGCCCTCTGGATGCTCCGGTGTTCCTGCAAGTCCGCATTTCTGAGTTGAGCCCAAAGGCCAGGCAGTCATATGTGAGCTCTCGTTCCTCTTACCTGCAGTAGGTCTAGGTTCCACACCCTTCCTGGCTTCCGAGTGAATCTCCTTTCGGAAGCACTAGACCTTTGTCTGCCTAGCAACTGGCACACATTTCAGCTCACACCCCAGGATCCTTCATTTCCCTAGCTTCCACCCAAAATTCAGTTTTCCAGTTGTCCTTTAAGAGTTGTCTCATGTTTTAAGTTTTCTTTTATTTTAACCTCTCCAAGTAAGGATTTAAAAAAATAATTCTGTTTTTTTTTTCCTGTTAAAAACATAACTAAAAATAGTGATTCTGGAGGGATGATTTAAAATGATCACCATGATCATGAGTGTTTGGACTTGCTTTGATAGCACAATGTTATTGCTGCCTGTAAAGTATTTGATATTACACAAAATGCCGCCTGTCTATTACATTCTAATAGAGTAGCTTTGTCTCCTAGCTTTACAGTTAAGTCTTCATAATAGTAGTTCATTTCTGACTTCTAGACTGATGCACTGTTGAACCCAACAGAGCCGTGTTTTCGATCCCGTTTGAACTAGTGATAGCTGTGGCCACATCATTTTTCTGGAAGACTGTACTTGTTGAAACACTGAACCTATCTTAGTAAATTTGAGGATAAATAGTAACAGAGAGTAGCAGGTGACCTTTCTAAAGGATAGATACATTTCTGGAGGCTTTCTTTGCCTGGGCTTGCAGTGAATTCTCTCACCTTGGTTAATCATCCCTCGATAATTTATCTTTCAGATTTTCCAGATTGTCCCTAAATTATTTCTCACTCTTGGAATAGTTGGTATTCAGAATCTCCGAATTGTAGGTCTCTTGGTGTGAGCTATATATCAAGAACTTTAAAAATCTATAAGTGACCTTTGCCTGCCTTCCTTACTCTACCTAAGCCCCAAATGTAGTGAAAGAAATCGCTTATTTTTAGGGACTGGAAGAACTGTTTTCTCAGTGGAGGAGGTATTTTACCTTCCACAATTTGACTTAGCTAGTCCACAGAATCCACAACTTAATTTCCCTTTTAGCAGGAGGGTGTTCTGTGGTCCCAAGAAAGGAAAAGGACCCCAGGATGGCAAAGCTGGGATGGGTGCCAAGGTCTAAGAAGTCAGAGGCAGGGCGTGTGTGGGCTGGGGGTGGGTGGAGAGTTCCCAGACATGAGGGAAGCTAGGGCCCAGACAGAGATCTGTAACCACAAGAGAGAAAGCAACAGAGTTCTAAATGAATGAAATCGATGGGGAGTGGAGGGAAATGGGAGAGCCCCCCATGGTCCCTGTTTTAAACGCCATGCTGCTGCTCAGACCTCCCTTTGCTAATAAAGGTCTTATTCTCCCAGCCGCCGATAGTGCTGCTTAGAGATGTCCCTCAGCTGTCCGTCCTCTTTGGGGTTGGGCAGCTCTCTTTCAATGACTGACCAAGGCAGGAGTATAAAGGCTCCATCCACTCACCCCAACTCAGAACAATGCTCAGGGCCCTTCCCAGTTCCAGAGCTCCCACTGGCTTGAGTTGACTGAGCCTTTCCCTGGGACCGAATCACAGCCCAGCTTCTTCCTCTGTCCAGTCCTGTTCTTTCCTTCCCCTTCCACAGGTGCTGATTCCAGAAGCATTCTGTAATAAACATCCTACATGCTCATCTTTGTCTCAGAGACTGCTTTCCAGGGCACTCAGTGAGAGGCAGTCACCTAAAGCCCCCTTTTGTGTTTGCAGTTTGTCTTTATGAACAGCCTAGATGGAGATATGAGGAGGGTCAAATAAGTTTAAAACTTAAACAGCAAACTAGAAGCTCAAGGTATAATGGTCTTTCATGAGCCTGTATGGCCTATAGTGCTGAACAATTAAAAAAGGATTGTCTACATGGGAAAACTCAAGTGTGTATGGCCTTAGGGACATGCAGACAAAGGCCTTGACCTTTCCTAGTTTAGGTCACACCTAACCTCAGAAGAAATAAGAACTGGACCTCTGGGAGGCAGCCCATTGAAACTTGAAGCCAAGGATATGAACAGATATTGGTTCATAGAGTAAACTGAGGTGGATAATGAGGAATCCATTAGGAGGGGGGAGGCACAAAGAGACAAATGAATGGTGTTTAAGCTCCTTCTGGATGCTGAAGTCCACTAGAGCAAGAACTGGTATTCAAAGGAGTCACAGCAGGAAAAATTCCTTAGGTTCCCTGAAACCTGGGAATCAAAGAAACTAATCAAAGAGAGGGAGGTCATTAGCACCTAGGATTTCTATGGAAGGAGGAACTTCACCCACAGCTTGCTGCTGAAGGTCAGACAGATGCAGCGGGCATCCTGACAGCCTGGGAAGAGCCCTGGCAGGCCAAGACAGAGGCAGTGTCCTCAGTCACTGCCCCGCCTCTGCACATCTACAAAGCCTGGCTCTTCAACCTCAAAGCACGGAGGGGGACCCGACCAGGTTGTGTTGGCCCGTAACTCTTCATAGCATGTACCACAGTGTTTTACAAAATGGACTGTCGTAAGATGGGCATGGTATATTTCTTTCCTTGGTTCCTTCGGAGCAGATTACAAAGCTCTGGACATTGAACTTGGTACACTTGCAAATTACTTCTGGGTATTATGTGGTCAGGTCCTGCCCTTGCACCCATGACACATTTTTTTCTCCTTTAAATTCAGCTTAGTTCCATGGATATGTACAGATATATTCATGATTAATGTAGGATAGGTCAACTGTCTAAAAGTGTTAGTGTGGAAAGTAAGAATGATGATTTTACACAGTGGACTCAAGCTTTTCAGTACATGGCAGATATCAAATTTTAGGATGTTTTGCTAGCACAAAATTAAAAATGACACGAGCCAAGACAGAAATAATTATAACACAGTCTATATCTCCAGGACAGCAGCATCTTGGGGCATCTATAAAAATGTCCACACTATTCATGTTGTCCTCCATTAGCATCAGACTTTTGTTGAATAGAACGACTGGCTTCCCTAATGCTAGACTCTTATATTTGGAGGACTGAGTCTCCATGTTTCGGAAGACATACACTCTTCCAGCTTGACATTTCCAGTGCCTCTGCCCCCTTGCCCTAACATCACCACAAATGTATGTATACGCAGGCAGTAAAAATAAGATTTTGTTTGTTGATCAGAAGTACAGTGTGCTGGTGCAAACTCTAACTGAAGTGTTATATGTAGTATTTTTGTTGACCATATTTAATAATATGAGACAATCTACAATTGAGTATGTTTTTTTTTTTTTTTAAGATTTATTTATTTATGGGGCGCCTGGATGGCTCAGTCAGTTGAGCATCTGCCTTCAACTCAGGTCCTGATCCAAGCCCCACATCAGGCTCCCTGCTTAGCAGGGATCCTGCTTCTCCCTCTCCCCCCTGCTTGTGCTCACTCTCTCTCTCTCTCTTTCTCTCATGATCTCTCTCAAATAAATAGATCTTTTAAAAAAATCATTTATTTTAGAGAGAGCGAGAGAGAGAATGAGAGGGCATGAATGAGGGGGTAGAGGGAGAGGGAGAGAATCCTCAAGCAGACTCCCACTGAGCATGGAGCCCAATGCGGGGCTCTATCACAGGACCCTGAGGTCATGACCTGAGCCTAAACCAAGAGTCAGACACTTAACTGCCTGAGCCACACAGGTGGCTCTGAGTATGAATTCTTTTTTTTTTTTTTTTAAAGATTTTCTTTATTTATTTGAGAGAGAGACAGCCAGCGAGAGAGGGAACACAAGCAGGGGGAGTGGAAGAGGAAGAAGCAGGTTCCCAGCAGAGGAGCCTGATGCGGGGCTCGATCCCAGAACGCTAGGATCATGCCCTGAGCCGAAGGCAGACACTTAACAACTGTGCCACCCAGGCGCCCCTGTGTATGAATTCTTAACTGCTTTATCTCTCCTCCTCTCACTGTCCTGATTAGTATTATCTTGTTCATTTCCACAGATGAAAGAAAGGGAATGGGGGAAGAGAACGAATTCCTGGGGTGTCTGTTTTTTTAAAACTGATACCATTACATGCTTAAAAGATCATAGCCTGGTAATATGTATCTATTTTAAAACACCACATAAAAGTCACTGTATATCTGATCAGCCTCTTGTTTTTTGTTTTTCCACTGAGTATTTTATACTGGAATGAGATCCATTTTAGCAGGGCCTTGTTTAAAAAAAAATAACTCCATGCTACTGGATTTTGTGAAGCTATCATGATTTATTTAATGAGACCCCAAATTATGACTGTCTAGTCTACCCTTTGCCACTGCATACAAAGCTGCAAGGAATGTTTGTATGTGAATTTATAGCCTATCAGCGACTTATAAATATCACATCTGAATTTCCCCAAGTTCTGTACAATCCTCCTGGCTCTGAAACACAACTTCAGAGGTCAATGAGGAGAAACTAGGATACTAGACCTTGTGGGGGGTTAACGCCCCATTCTCACGCCTGCCATTGCAACCTCCAACCACCATGTTTATTTTTCATCAATGCATCACTCCTTGGCATTTCCCCTGACACATCAGACTGCTTCCCAGTTTCCTGCTTGCTTCCAGCCGTGCTTTTCTGCCTTGAGCACTGAACACATTTCTACTCATCTTTTAAAACCTATTCACACGTCATCAGTCCTAGGCAAGCACCTTCCTTCTGCTTCCAGAATTAATCACCTTATTTGCATGCCTTCTACAATGTACACATTTCTGTTACTGCCCAAATAGCAATTTATTATAATTATGTGTGTACGTGTTTGACTTCCCTATTGGACTCTAAGTTCCTGGTGGATTGGGACTGGAACTTATTTGTTTTCCCGTCTTTAATGTTAAGTAGACATCTAGACCGTCATCTAGACCCTTGACTAATGTTTGCTAAATGGCATGGGAGAAAATTCTAAGTGAATTTGGCTGTATTTAAAAGAGAAAAACATTTGAGGCTCAGAATCAATGGTTAGTTTTAGATCTTTAGGAGACAATGGGGACCTTCGTGGTAGAAAAGACCCTTTGGAGAGATGGTGATATCAGCTTGTCTTCCTGCCTATTCTGTGTGAGTTTTGGCATTTTATTTTCTCTGACATTCTTCAGCTTGTTGGCATTGCAATGTTGGAGGTTTTGCTAAGTGAATCAGAATATTTCAAGTTATAAGAAAATAAAGTTGATAGAAGGCACAACATGGATACCAAAGTAAAAAAAATCTTGGGTAAGAAAGAAAGGACAAGCAAAAAAAGCTTAGGAGACCGTGAAATATTTATGTGTAATGAAGTTTGAAAAGGAACATGTGTCTGAATGAGATTATCCAGGGGGAAATTCTTGCTCCAAGTATGATGAATTATCATTAATCCTATTGGCAGAAATCATTTATTTCTGCTCTCAAAGTGTGTGTCAAAGACTCATTTTTAGTTTTTAGTATAATTATTGTCTAAACTTCCAGCATTTAAAAATAATACTCTGAATTGGCTGATTTTTTTAAAATCATAAGTTATAGGAAAATAAATCCTCAACTTAAAAAGAAGTTCACTTCAAAATGCCATGCTTGATTTTTAAAAAGTAGTTTATACGATGCAAAAAATCAACTTCAAATTAAATAACATTCCTGGTAATTGAGCAGAAATTTCTCCCAAATAAAAGCATTTTAAAGTCAAATTTGTAGTTATTGCTATAGCAACAAACAAGAATTTATAACCATTATATTAATGAATGACTCAATGTTTTAGATTTATAATCAGACGGAAAGATAATTTCATTTAGTGTGAGCCCAGTATTCTCTTTCGATATCCCTCTTAAGCTTATTCAAAGCCCTCTTTTAGAGATAATTGACATGGCATTACTGTTTTTGAATTTTTGCATATGATACAAAATTGAAAAAGTACAAAAGAGTAGACAGAGAAAATAAAGTTTTATCACTTCCCTATTTTTAAGGACCTCACCTCTGTTCCCAGAAAGTAAGCAAGCACAGAACCTATCTTTAATGTTTTTACTATATATTACTGTATTTGCTCCTACTTTGCAATGGCAACATACTGCATACACATTGTTCTGCTTTCACGTTTTTGCACTTGAGAATGCAGATCTTTTCCTAATATGCTAGAGAGAGCTGTTTATTTCTTTTTTTTTTTTTAAGATTTTTTAATTTATTTATTTGACAGAGATAGAGACAGCCAGCGAGAGAGGGAACACAAGCATGGGGAGTGGGAGAGGAAGAAGCAGGCTCATAGTGGAGGAGCCTGACGTGGGGCTCGATCCCATAACGCCGGGATCACGCCCTGAGACGAAGGCAGACGCTCAACCGCTGTGCCACCCAGGCGCCCCCGAGAGCTGTTTATTTCTAAAACTGCATTAGATTCTACTCATTGGTTCTATTACAATTTATCTTAGTCTCCTATGATGGACTTTTGGATTGTTTGCAATCTTTTACTTGTAGCAAATATAATGTAAATTCATCACTTGGCATCAGTGGGAGTAGGAATGTAATTACTGAGTCAAGGAACGTGTAATTTTCAATTCTGATAGATAAAACAAAATTGCTCCACATAGAGGATAAACCAGGTTAATATTCCTCCCAGCCATAAATAAGGGTGCCTATTGCCCATATCATTATCAGTTGGGTGTATTATAAACTTTTTTAAACTTAGTAACCTGAGTTATAAAAACTGTATCTCATTATGCTTTTAATATATAATTCTTTATAAAGAAAATCAGGCATTTTCATCCAAACAGAGCCATTTGTGTTCCTTTTTCATATTATTTATTGGCCATTAAAATAAACATAGCTTTATTGAGAGATAATTTATACACTCTAAAATTTTCCCCATTGTAAATGCGCAATTCAGTTCAATGATATTTTTTTAAAGTTTTTATTTATTTATTTGAGAGAGAAAGAGAGAAAACACAAGCAGGGAGAAGGGCAGAGGGAGGAGCAGACTCCCCGCAGAGTAGGGAGCCCGATACGGGGCTCAGTTCCAGGACCCAGGGATCTTGACCTGAGCTCAAGGCAGATGCTTAACCAACTGAGCCACCCCGGCGACCCTCAATTCAATGATTTTTTTTTTTTAAATTGCTGTTATACGAACATTGTCACACTCTAGTTCTAGAACATTTGCAATACCTCAAAATGTCTTCTTACATTTGTAGAAAATCCTCTATCCCACACCTGACCTGGGAAATCACTGACATGCTTTCTTTCTCTTCAAATATACCTTTTTTGAATATTTCATATGAATGAGATCATATAATATATAGTCTTTTGGATCAGGCCTCTTTTAGTTTTTATAATGTTTTAGGGATTCATCTGAACAGTAACATGTATCATCAGTACTTTGTTCCTTTTTATTGCTGAACAGTATTCCATTGTATGGATATGCCACTTTTTATTTATTCATCATTTGGTGGACATTTGGATGGTTTCCAGTTTTAGCTATTGTGAGTAATACTGTGCTTTTAAAGTATTTTATATTTGCCTACACTTCCAGTTCTTCATCCAGTTCTTCATTTCTTCTTCTGTATTTGAGTTACCATCTGTATCATTTCAGGCCAAAGGATTTCCTTTCAACATTTTAAAGGTTCTTTTCCTCTCTTTCCAAGAACTCCAAACATATGAGTTAGCTCATCAAGAGCCTCTCACCAAGGGTAAAGAGACTTTGCCAAGAAGACAGGCCAGTACTTAACTTGGAAATCAAGGCCTCTTCCTATATTTAGGGGGAGTTTGATTTTGACCAGTGAGAGAAAGTTTAATTCAAGTATAAAGTAGGATCCTGACCAACAACCTATATCCTAGGTTTGGGAATGCTAAGTTCAGTGAGAATCTTGACACATCCAGAATGGGTAATGCTTGCATAACTTGTTTTAAGAAAACAGATAATCCTCTGTAATTGCTGATAATTCAGCCCCATTGGGTAAATACGGGGCCAAATTTACTGGCCCAATCTGTACTGTAGGTCAGAATTTCAAACCTATGATTAAATTTCCTACCAAAACTATGTATTTGGAAATGCATACCTTGAAATTAATGTCTATGTGAAGGTTTGAGCTAAATTATGTTATTAACCAGGGGGAGACAACAAATACAACAAAGAAAAATTAAAACAAAATCTAATAGTGTGCTGCTTCATTTTTGCATTGTTTACAATATATAAAGCTGAGAATAAAAAGAGGAGAGGACAATTGTCTTGACAAGACACAAGACTGATTTTTGTAATAGACTTCACTCTTAAAAAGAAGCATTCTGTTCCAGATTAAGTTGTGGCTCTACTATTACGTGATATTATCCATGAATCCCTTGCTTGGTACTCACATTATTTGAGTACTGACTCTATTATTAATCATTCTGAATATTATCATTACTGTTACCAAGGCATACAAAGGGTTTGTTTTTAAGTTTCAGAAGTTTTAAATCTTTTGCTCTATATTTTTCTTGATGACAATTTCTTATTTTTCTGAAATTCAAATTCTTCTCTTTTATTTTCTGAGAAATGTCATGGAGCATTTTATTTCTGCTAACTTTTCCATGATGTTGAGAGCTGCAGAGATTTGTGAAGCTGAAATAACTTCCTTCTTAATCATTTTCGACATTTCTTTAATAACACGTACATGTAATTTCTCAGTTCCGTTGATTCATTGTACTTTAGAAATACTGCTTTAAGGTTAGTGGATGTTAGTCTCATTTTGTGGTAGGAGAAAAGAGTACAGAGGAGTTTGACAGTTATTTTAAGACAATGGGAAAATTTTATGTGTATGCAGGGTGAGCTGAATAGAGGTTTTTCATGCATTCTGCTGTTGTGTGAGGACGCAGGTCTACCAAAATGGTGCATCGTAGGTTGACAATTTTTACTACTTGTGGAAGTTTCTTTAGGAGCCATGGGAGTGGAGAGAGAGTTTTAGAAGGAAGAATACCTTCTGTTTTCCTAGGACTCTATTGGATTTTGCACGAAGAGTTCCCCAGAGTCAATATAGTGCCCTGAGAATCGTCAGTGAATATATAAAGTGATTCATCTCTATCCATCTCAGCATCACATTCTGTCTTATGATAACGTTATTATAGAAGTTAACGTACAGAAGAGCTAATTCTATTAGTGCACTGCTTGAAATAGGCTACTTAAGAACTCTGATCCCATGTCCCCATCAAATTTGCATCATTAAACAAAAGATACATTTAGCAGGGGAGATGAAATTGGGTGGGCATGATATATTGCTTCACGGGACTTAATAGATACTAGTTTGTAGAATGTTCGGTTTTTGCTGCGGCTGGTATAGCTAGAATGGCATTGGTTGGCTTCCTATCTGGAAAAATGCCAGACTATTGATGAGTTTCCCTCCCAAAATAAAGACATTTATTCATTCAACACCATGTTAGATGCCACATCTAAAATAAACTGTTAAGTAGTCAAAACCCATTTTTCTCATAAAGCTTTCAGACTTGTGGGGGAGATAGAGAATAAAATAATGACACAAATAAATATGTATGATATATAAAGTTGTATAATGGTATAAAACAAAGACCACTGGTCCGGAGGCTAAGGGAAGATTTCACCAGCACCAATGAAGGGTCTATGGTGGAGGCAACTGATTCAGAAAGAAGGAGGGAGTATGTGCATAGGCCTCATGGTGGAATGAGCATTACTGGTCCCAGGAACCCAAAACAAGACTAAGATGGCAAAGCAGGAAGTACAAGAAGCAGAAATGTAGGATGTGAGAATAGAAAGGGAGGCAGAGGCCAGATCAGGAAGGATACTAAAGGGTAAAAAGGAGCTCGGGCTTTAGAAGTACTCCCAACCTTAACATTCAGGAAAATAGATTCAGTTCTGAATCACCAGTTAGGTAGGCAAATTCTTAGCTCAAGAGTTTTTCAATAATTGAGACTCCCTCTCTTGGAAAAGTAATAAAATAAGTGATTTGTGCATTGTTCATATGGCTAAAGAAATATTCCTAATATCCACAGCAGGGAAAGAAAAAAAAGAGCATTTTTGCCTTTTAGTGTGGTACTATATTATCCATTTCTGAATGCAAAGCTAATTATTTGTCAAATTAAAGCCTATTTTTACCAGTAATATTATTACCACTTGGAAATAATCGATCACCTTGGTTTGCAGGGCTCTGGTATAACAGTGGAGAATAGAATTTTTCATATTCAAAGGGCTTGTAATAAAGGTAGTTTCGTAGGTTTAGAATTAGCTTTCAAAGTAGAAATATAAACAGAGCAAATAAAAAATTTGTCTTCTGTTCTTTCCTGCTGTAATTATTAGCTAGCATTAATGTGAGATATGTCTGAATGCTTATGTTCTAGTAGGCACAGTTTGATGATGTCCTCTTGGTCACCATAGAAGAGAAAAATTATATAAATGAATCGCATGTTTGTAGATGGGGCAAAAGTGAAGACAACTTGTTTGGGTGTCTGTGGACTCATTGGTTGCCCAGACAAGACAGTTAAGGGTTATTTTTATTTTCTTCAATTTTTTTTGACTCAGATAATGTAGCAAAGAAACTTAAATATAGCTTAAAATACAGCATCATTACATAGCAATTTTCCCTGATAATCTTTGATTTTTTTTGTATCTTAAATGTTAAGGTAAAATTTATCCTTCCCCTCTTCCATTAGGGAAGTTAAAGAGAAGCCCCTTTTTCTCCACTCCTACCCCGAATGCCACACTTGGAAGATTGACTTTACAGATGAGGGTAGATCAAATGTGAAATCTCATGCCCCTTGCAGGACGCCCTTGCTGAGTGTGAGAACACGTGTTAAACCTAGGTGGGAGAATGAGCCAAGTATTTGTTGTATAAACATCCCTCTTTGAAAGTCTGTGACTGGGCAGAATTTCTCTTGCGGTGGATTATGTCCCAGTGGATTTGGTTCTGATCCTTTGAAGGCTTTTGTGCCTTTCTGGGTTGGTGTTTCCGTGTGTCCCTTTTATGGGTCATGTACCTCTTCCAGGAGAAACTTGGGGCACTGATCCAAGGGTGACGTGTCACAAAAGCCCATGATGTATCTGTCTGAGCACATTGGAGATCAGGCCTCATTCTTGCATTCACCAGCCCCTTAACCATTCCCCCCACTTCACCCACTTTGCCCTTCTAATTTCAACACACAACTTTTCTTAGTATTTAGTTACTGAGGAGCCTCATTTTCTGTTCTCAAATCCTGTGTACTATGCTCATATATTTGTCATGCCCAATAAAATGCACTGTGCACTCACTTCAAATAAAAAAAATTATTGAACACGTATCATGTGCCATGTACTCCGACAAGATTTTATACACATTCTTATTCAATGCTCTCAGTAACCCCACAAGACAATGTTATTATCCTGATTTTAGAAATAAGGAAACTGAGAGAAGTCAGGTGAAATAGCTCATCGGTGACTAGGAAGTAAGAGAATCCAGATTTGAATTCAGGCAGGCAGAGTTCAAGGCCTAAGCTCTGAACCACTTGACAATACTGCTATAGCAGGTAAACTCTGTCTCCTGCATCACCAATTAATGCTTTTTGAGCATCTTAGCTTGCACTTAACAGAAAAATAGAAATCATATAGCATGAAATCTCTCAGAAACATATCTGGACCTCTTCCAAGTAGACACAAGGAGAAAGAAGGGCTGACATGATCAAGTGGAGCCCGTTTCTAATTTATTTTTTCATGGAATAAGAAAAGTACGGAGGAGGGAAGTGTTTTAGAAATGCTACTGAAAGGAATTTTTGAGATTTAACACCAAGTGTCGGTGTGATTTGTCCTTCCTCCAGTGCTGAGATATGGTACTGAAGCAAACAGAGAAGAAAAAGATGGTGCTGGCTTTCACACTGAATGGATGTAATGTGGAGCCATTATGATGGAGGATCTGGGAGGGCCAGGAGGAAAGAGGAGGACTGGGGTCCGGTCTCCGTTTTACTCCCCCACAGGACAGCCCTGAGGCAAAGAAAGGGTTAGGTGAGGGAAGGAAACACAACTAAGCTGCTGGAGGGTCTTCTCGTACCAGCCCAGCTCTTGAGGCCCTTCTAAGCCTCGGAGTCTATGAAACGTAAAAGCAGAAAGAACAGCCATTTGAACCCATTTCTGGGTCAACAAATGACTATAGGCCAGATCTGGTGAACAGAAGATAGAACAGAAGTGTCCCTGTTGTTCACCACTGCATAATTTATTTTCCATATATATGCACAATTAAAACAAACTTAATTTAAAAAAATAGCATCAATCTTTTTGGAAGAAGTTTGGGCACAGGAGAGCCCTGCCTGATTCAGAGAGAGTGATGGGGGCTAGTTGTAGCTCATGAGGAAAAAAACTATGATTGTCACTGGTGATGTGCCTGGTGCCTGCTCTGAATGTCGCTCCTGTTATCTCCCGAAAGCACTCATCTGTGATTTCAAATATCATTAAGATTTTCATGGTAAATTAGCTTCCAATTATTCCTGGTCTGTCTGAGGCCACAGCATCTCTGCTTCAGCAGGATTGCCGGCACACTCTGATGGGACAAGATGCAGACGAGCCATTGAAAGTAGTGTGGTTATCTTTGCCTTTCTGAGAAGAAAAACGCAAAGATGGCGGAGGCTCTGTATAGTTTACATGACTCCTCGTGGCCTGTGCCCCAGAGAGCACTGTTTGGTGGTGTTCGTGATTGCACTGAGCATCTCTGGGCTCGAGACCCCCACTGGTGAAGTCATCTTTTGATCTGATTGGTGTTTAGAGCCCATGCTGTTCTGTGAAGAATAAGGCTCAAGATGTCTCGGGCCCACTGTTGTAGTGAGTTTTCTCTGGTTTCTTTAAAGTAACCAAATGCAGCTCCATGTCTCCAGCACTAAGAATCGTCAGTGATTTAAGCTTGTTTCACGGGTGGCAGCAGGAGAACATCACAGCACTCTCCTAGGACAGTTGTATTGATCTGCATCATTTCCGTCAGGTTTCCCGCCATGTTGTGGAATGTTTAGAGAGCCGAGCTCCAGGAGACCTCCCTGCATCAGCGCTCCTTGCTTTCTTATTCAAATAAAAGAAAAATGGAGTCGGGTTGCCCCATGTCGGGCTGGCCCAGATTTTGTGTTTCATCACAATTTTATGTGCTTCAGAGAATGAGTGAATATAAATATATCTTTGACAATGAGGCAGATTGTCACAAGCAAGAAAAGTGAAAGAAAGAGGGAAGGTTGGAAAGGAGTCAGAATAGAAGTACTTTGTCAGTGTACAATAGAAATGAATGAGCGTGGTGCTCTTCCTGTAAGGGACTCAGACCTATCCTAACAAATTTACTGTCAGTGCTTTGTAAGGACTGGATTTGAAATTTTACACAAAATTGCATACTATCATTCAACAATTACATTCAGTATTAAAAGTGGAATTTGTCCTTTTCCCACATACTGGAAAACTAACATCATTATGTATACTTTTGAAATACACACCTGTATATTTAGAATTTGTGATGAGTTAGACAGGGGCTGATCTGAAATTTTGCTCCCTGTCAGGGGATAAACAGATTCCTTATTCTGTATATAAGCTTTTGAACATTATTTCTTTTTTCCATTGGCCCAACATTACCGACAATATTCTGAGGAAATGGATGTGTTTGTGTGGGCTGATTTGTAGTGAATGATCCATTTGTCACCAATGTGGGTGATGAGGTGCTGAAAAAAATGTGTGGAAAGAAGGTGAAATCAAAAAAGAGAAAGGAGTAGAAATGAGTCAGCTCTTAGGAATCAGCAGATGTAAGAAAGCAGTGAAGACCTCTGTTCTGTAAGAATTATTTAGAATTGTGGTTTGCAGTGTTACAGGTTCAGGGTGGGGCAGAGAAAAACATACTCATTTGAGCATTTCCTACAGTTAGGCTGTTTTGTATATGTCTTCTCATTTACTTTTATCATCTGACCATGAGAAGTAGCATTTTCAAAATCCTACTTCATAGGACACGACATAAACTGTGAGATTATGTAATTTTCTACAAGTTGCATGATGAAGAGTGGGGAGATAGGATTTGAACTCAGGTCTGTCTGACTTCAATTCCTTGTTTTTGTGGCAGAAGGTATTTTCCAAAGGTGGCCACAATATTATCTCTGATCTCACCGGCTCTTTTACATTGTGACCTTGCCCATTAAAAGATGGTATCTATTTCCCTTCGCCTTGAATCTAGGCTGGCCTATGACTCACTTGTAGCCATTAAAATGACAGAAGTAACACTGTGTGACTTCCAAGGCTAGATCAGAAAAGGCCCAAAGGCCATGCAGATTTTGCCTGATTCTGTTGGGACACATGCTCTGGGGAAAGCCAGTTGCCATGGTGGAATTCTCACTACCCAGAAACTTCCATGTTGGAAAAGCCATCTTAGAGGGTCCTGTCAATAGTCCTAGTTGAGTCCAGCCTTCCAGCCATCCTTGCCAAGACGCACATGCAGTATGTGAAGCCATTCTGGATTCTCCAGACCAGCATAGCCACCCCCCCGAGTGCCACCGAGTGACCCCAGTCAGTATTCCAAGGAACAGAATAGCTGGCCAAGCCCTGCCTGCATTCCTGACCCAGAGAATAATGAGGGATAACAGATTTGGGGTAGTTTATTACACAGCTGTGGTAACTGGAACACCTGATAACCACCATATGGTTGTCCTTTGCCCTAAGGCAAGACCAATGGAGAAATGACCTGGATCTGAGTGATGGGGAGAACTTTGACAGACTGATCTGAGGCTAGTTAGAAACTGGTTGAAAATGATGAAAAGACAGAGTTTTCAGAGCTAGGTAGAGAAGGACATGGGCTAAGAACAAACTGGTAGGAAAATCTA
Organism: Ailuropoda melanoleuca; assembly: GCF_002007445.2. Taxonomy (NCBI): domain Eukaryota; kingdom Metazoa; phylum Chordata; class Mammalia; order Carnivora; family Ursidae; genus Ailuropoda; species Ailuropoda melanoleuca. The sequence goes on from NC_048223.1 coordinate 27,421,611, forward strand.
AACTCTAGAACAACTATAGATAAGATGTTGTATCTTTGCAGTAGCTCCAAATCCTGTCTCCATTTCCTTCTCCCCTTCAGTAATCTTCTCCAATTCTAGAGTTACACATTTACTTAAAGTCAACTCCATCGTTTTACCCTTTACTTTAAAATACTGCTCACTCATTTATGTCCATAGAGACAGCCTATATTCTCACTTTGTCAGATCAGACTGTTCGGTCCAGTATAAAAGCTAAGAGTCCGGGGTTTGGAATCAGAAAGACTTAGGTTTGGTTAAATTTCTAATGAGAAAGCCCTGCTGTCTGTCAGTGTTTTTGTGTGGTCGATTTCCGGATATGCGGCATCTAATATGACCAAGACAATGTTTTCTGGAATAATGTGATTCTTCTATAGCAGACATCCTTATAGACAGATAACTCATGTTGATGCTTTTTAAATTTTCTTGAATTTCTCAGTAAATTTTACTCTGGTCACCCTTTCCACAGATAATTGAAGGCCTATCTGAGATCCCAAATAGTTATTTATACCATTTGCTCAACCAAAAAATGTATCACGGAGGTGTTTGTATATTAAAGTTGCTAGAAGAAGTGCCCTAGAAGATTCAGGGTTCCATTTCTCTCCCAAGTTTATGGACAGTTGCATTATCCAAAGCACTCGTGAAAGTCCTCAGGCCTGCAAAGGCTGTCACATAATTAAAGGGGAGTAACCCCCCCCTTATTATAGACTTACGATTGGTAGAGATTTAAAAGACAGTGGTAGAGTTTGTCGGGGACTCCCTCATCTTTCACCACAACAGAAAAGTCCATTTGTGTCCCACCGTGTTTGGTGAGTGACCTTGTGGGAAAAGGTGGTGTCTGCTACGGTGCTGATAGTACTTTGTGACTAAGCTCAGTGCCAGTATCACACAGCAAAGCATCAGTGGCAAGGAACTGTGCATTTATCGGATGCTGGGGCAGGAATGCGCAGCTTTGGAGATTGTTTGGAGCACGTGCTCAGGGTTAACACTGTAGATTCTGAAGAGACCCTGTCAGAGGATGTTAACCCAAGAAAGTTCATCTGGACTTTTTGGCTTGCTATTCGCCTCACTTCTTTTCCACCCCGCATCGTCTATAATTTTAAATGAGCTTTTCGTATCTGATTTACTATCCTCAGTCATTTGTGAATTTGGCATCTTCTTTTAATTGACTTAGAAATGACTTTGTCCCATGTTCTACTTTTCTCTCACCAGTTGCCAGGTTCTGAGAGGCCAGCATATTACAGCATTTGAGAGCTTTTTCTTTGGCCTGGATCACTTGGGTTTGATCTAAGCCTTGGCTTTTGTTTTACTATCGTGGGCAAATTATTCATCCTCTCTGAGCATTGTTTTATATTGCTTGAAAAGTTGTTTTAATAAATGTACTTGCACAGGGGTGGTTATGGGAGTTAAAAAAAATACTGTATATAATACACCATAATCAGCCTCTATTGTTGCTCTTGTTGTTTTAAGTATGTAATGTTGGCCCATTTTCTGTTTTCAGCTTTGCCATTCTGCCTTACCAACGTCAAGGGCTCTCAGCCCGTTTCTCTGCTAATCGCCCCAAATAGGATAGGTTTAATAAGAACACTTCAGTTCAAATGTACTATTCCATATTCACTAGATTTTTGTAAGGATCTACAGAACAAATCTCTCAGAAAAGGAGAATGGTGGCAGAAAATAAAAATCCTACAAGAGAACCAAACTAGTTTAGAAAAAATTTGAAGTGGTTTCATCACACATTGAAGATGAATTGCATGAATTGTTATTCTGTACATTTCCTGTGGGCAAGGGTCATGTCTGCCTTGTTCATTGCCATATCCTTAGTACCTGAAACTGTCCCATATGTAGAATGTCTTCGGTAAATATTTACCGAGTGGAGGAACAAACCGCACATATGTTAGAAGGTTTGTCCCCATACGAGCAGTATTGTCTAAGAAAACAGCTCAATACAGCTCTAGAAGATCCATTCATTTTCCCCTTCCTCCTTCCCTCCCTCCCTTCATCTCTTTCTTTTTCTCCTTTCTGAGACAGCTGGAAACAATGTGGCTGTTTAAAATTTTCCCTTCAGTTCCCTCTCTGTTGCTTTCACACTCAGGATATCATCAAAACACAGTTATCAGTCTTGGGATTCTTTTTAAAAAGAACATGAACCATTGGACTATTTCAGGGGCGATAGAAATTTCAGACTGAAAAGTTGAGACTTTGAGTTTGTGATGTAGCATCATTTTCTAAACAGCAATGGAGAAGCTTGGTCAAAGTTAACATTGGCACACATGTTTCTCTGGGCATAAAGACTAGTGTGGCTCTCCACTGGAGATGCTAGGAACAGGTGGGGGACAATAAACATAGTCCATTAGAATAGGACAACAGGCAGAGGAGCCTGTAGAAAATGAATGCAGGAAGCAATGTTGTTGGCTATTTTTATACCAAAATGAGAGACCCCTTCTGTCTTGCACAGGAAGTAGTCTTACGAACTCTGTTGCAAACATGCCAGGGCCTGGGATCTCTTGCCCTGGAGATTTTGAGTAGGATGTTCCTCCTTTATCACAGAAATCCTCAAGATCATGGAGTATCTTATGAGGGAAGTATTAGAACTCCTTCATCATGATTTCTTAAAACAGAACACAGTCTCTCAAGGTGACCCTGCGTTGTATAGCTTCAGTCTACATCCTAGAATCAACATCGAGACCATAGGATGTTGGCCTTCCCGGCTTGAGCACCGCTGGATATGGTGGGATGTACCTTCTCCATGCCTTGGTGACTGTTGACCAGTGCTATTCACTTTGGCGTCATCATATTTATCCATCCACCATAGGTCCTACTGTCCACCTAAGTATCACCGATGGCTCCTTTAATAGCACAGATGGGGCGACATACTGATTCTGCTGAAGTCTTCTCTTGGACCATCACCACCGTCAATGCCACTAAAGGACTCTGCCATTAACTGGACATATATTCTCCAATAAATCGCAGACTTTGTGTCTGAGTGAGCTGATGTAGCTTTGGGGTAGAGACGGCAAAGTCCTTGATGGCCTTTATGTCATTTATGTCTGATTAGTACTGGTGAGAAGTGCACGTTCAGGGATGCTAAGAGTTTATCCAGTATCTCAGTCTAAACCGAAATGAGTCTGAGCCTTTTCCTCTTTGTTATATACCCCTCTCCTTGGAGTAGTTGGTACAGTGGTTCTGGAAGCCTGAGTGGGTAGGTTTTGCCATAGAACTAGCTGATGCTGAGGCTCAAAGCACAAGGGAAACAGAAAAACTGTCAGAAAGCTGAGGCCCAGAGGCTGAAAGGAAAGTCAGAAAGTCTCCCAGTTGGGTAGGTCTGGCCCTGGCGTAGAGAGATCTGTGGCTGGACTGCTTCGGTTTGAATCCTGACCCTGTCCTTAGTGGTTTTTCTAATATTATGAATCTGTCTTTACCTCAGATTGCTGTATTCAAGGAGAAAATAGAAAATTCAGTGATGTATGTGTATTTCATATATGTGTTAGCTGCTAGTGGTATTTTTACTATTATTATCATGACTACACCTAGAGGTACAACCAGGGACTTGAGGTTCAGCTCTCACCCTGTTGCTACTCAGGTGGGGTCCAGCAACCAGCCCCCTTGCCTGGGAGTTTGTTAGAAATGCAGAATGTCAGGCTCCACCCATCCTCCTGACTCAAAATCTGCATTTTTTTTTTTTAAGATTTTATTTATTTATTTGACAGAGAGAGACACAGCCAGTGAGAGACAGAACACAGGCAGGGGGAGTGGGAGAGGAAGAAGCAGGCTCCCAGCGGAGGAGCCTGATATGGGGCTTGATCCCAGGACTCTGGGATCATGCCCTGAGCCGAAGGCAGATGCTTAACGACTGAGCTACCCAGGCGCCCCCAAATTAACCAGGCCCTCTCAATGATTCAAGTGTACAGTGAAGTTTGAAGAGCTCTGGTCTAGATCAAAGGACTGCAGGTAGAGCAAGAGAACCGGTGTGGGGTGGAGGTTAAAGGATTGAGATCAGTGTCCTGAAGGAGACTTAATTGGCTTATTTTCACCGGTAGACAGGAACTGGCAGAAGGGATGGTTTGCCCTGGTTTTCCTGCAGGGAGGGGAACAGAGAGACCAGAGAACTTAGAGCAAATACTGGGGCCCACAGCTGGGCTTTCTGTGCAAGACTCGCACTTATGTTTGCTTAAGAATAAGATGAAAGGCTCTGGGAACTGCAATCCTAGTGTAAGGAACAGACCTCAAAGCCTTGAGTACTCTCCCAGCATCCAGTTTGAGACTTGAGCTGATCAGGTGCCAGGTGGAAGGTCATTGTTGATCATTTACCAAGCATCCTTGAGAAAAAAAATTTTTTTTACTTTGTCTTACATTCTCCACCTTTTTACTCTGAGCTTCACTAGAGGATTCATGACAAGAAAAGAGATGGCCCTATGTAGAAAAATGATCTTTTCCGCTGCAAAGTATATCCCTGCCAGAAACAAAAAATGCTGCAGTGCTTAATTAAAGAACATAGAAAGTCACCAAATATTAACATTGAACTGTGGCCTCCGCCTCTCACTTTTTGCTTAAGAATCTCACAGGGGAGAAATGACAGCAGGGAAGGCAATCTGAATCTTCCTTCCCACCGCACCCCCAGTCCTCTGAAGAAAGACATTGTTCAGCAAATTAACAGGTAAACAAGATTTTAAGAAGAATGTTTAAACTGCTTAATAGAACAAATTGTTTTTTAACACCCTTAAGCAGCTGTTGGAATCATCGACTTACATACGCATAATGAATATGCTAATTGCAAATCTTTTTCTCCTCATCATTAAAAATAGGTCTCCCTTGGGACTTCTAAAAGACAGCTCACTGTTATTCTGGTTGTAGTTACTATATATACTTGGGTGCCCTCATACACGTATCTTTACAATATATTTGCTTTTGCTAATTGGGTTATGTCTTCCATACTCAAGTAGTTGAGTCTGTGAAATTCTATATGTGAACATGTAGAAACTTGCAAATATGTTTTAAAATCCATTGTCCTGCAAAATAATTTAAGCAGTGCATGAATTTTTCACTAGGCTTCCCACACTTACTTAGTTTATCTGAGTTTTAATGTATCCTATGGAAGAAAATAGAGTCCAGATAATTATAATATTATTGCTTTGGGTCATCATTTCAATTATTACTGATGTTCCGAGACGTTCAAGGTACAATATTTTTAAATATAACCCATTTCTTTTGAATCCTGAACCTGTGGGCTTTATTAATCTGCATGGCTCATTTGCATTAATATGAATGGAAATATTGATTAGTCTGAATTATTCATCACTTAGAGATGTTAATCTGAGTACAGTTGCTTCCTTGAAAATACCAAACAAGGTATTTATTTTACTTGTTTTCTGTATGAGGCAGTTCAGACACTTAAATGTAACAATTAAAAGTAAATCTGAGAAGACTCAAGGAAACAGGAGTAGATGGTAATAGGCACCGGGTAAGATAATTATCTCAGTCACTGAGTTTGACTGTAAAGTCAAAGTGGCTAAAGAAATTACAGAAGTCATCTTGGCTTACATGGTCATGTCATCCTCCATTTTGAACCCCCAATTTAGAGCTTTGAGTAAAACACTTCACAAGTGATAATAATTTATATTTTAAGAAACTTGATATGGCCTGATTATGAAAATTCAACTAGGAACATTACAAAGTGACCATGGTGACAGGATTCTGAGCTGTGACTGCAACATAGGTGCTTGAATAATTAAGGTGAAATCAATTTTGGGGAATAATTCAAAGCAATGATTAAGATATTGTCTGTTATGTACAAAATTGAATCGTGTTTATGATTCCGAAACCCATCTTTATATAATGATTAATAAATAATGAACTGATTTGAACATATGAGGGAATGAAAAACATTAAAAAAAACTAGAATTGTTTCTGACTTCATTAATATTAAAATTTTTCTCCAACACTGGTTTCCTGTTTACTCAAGATCCTTGCAGTTCTGTTAATGAGCTCTCCTACCTACCCCACCCCCACTTTTTGGGTCAGGATTAGAGAAGTTTCCACTGAGTTTCATTTTTCCTTAAACCAGTTAAGTATCTCTTACAGAGTATGAGCTAAACATGCTTTCTTTGCAGCCTCATCAACTTGTACTCTGGAGATTATACCTTTTGTGAACTAACTTTTTTTGTGACTTTCTTCACAGCTCTTGATTCCCATTTTTTTCTGTTTTGTTTTAAACCATTGTCCTTAGAAAATAAGTGAGCTTTCAGAGTTGTCTTCAGTTTCAAGTAATTAGAGGTATTTTAGTAACAAGCCATGCTCTCCTAATTTGTCCTTAGAAGTCCTTTCCCTTTCCCTCCTGTTCTCTTCATTTTCCTTGTCTTTCTTCTGTAAACCTATTTACATAGGTGTTTTACAATCACATCTAGGTTTGTTAAAATTGAATATGAAAAACTAGCATTTCATAACCTGGGCCAGTGTTGCATATTATTCACCTGTAAATAAATCTTGAAATTAAGCATAAAGATGGATTTATCAGGTAGACATTAATATAAAGGAAGGATATTGGGTGACATAGGGAATGATTTCTTGACTTATAAATTGCTCAAACAACTGGTTGTTCTAGTGGCCTTACAAAAACATAGGTGATATCATTAAATGTTACCTCAGTAAGATTATTTTAGGTATGGCTGGTGGTCTAATTTAATAAAAGGATGAGACTTGAAAAATCTATGGGAACCTAGAAGAATAAAGGACATATCTTAAGCATGCATTTAGCAAGTTGAGTGAAATCATAATTAAATTTTCTGTTAAGTGTCTATGAAACCAAAATCAGAGTATATAATAGATCTTAGGATTTCTTCTGGAATTATTAACAGAAAAGAATGAAATGCTGCCAGTGACATAGTGCCAGGCTGTTCACCCGTATGAATATATATGTGTACATGCAGTGTGAACATAAAGGCACATAAACCCCAACGTGGTATTTGAATGTGTACTCCTGTCAGAATTAATATGATAAGCAATGTGTTTTCTTGCAACTAAAAATGAGGGCAAAATGAAAAGAGGAAAAATGAAAATCTCCCTCGCATGCTGAGATTAATAATGGGGCATTAAGAAGACCAGGAAGACATTTTCAAGAAAGCAGCGTGAAGTTGAACCGACCTAGACTTTGATTGAGGGTGGCATGTCCTTTGTAGTCTTCTGCTGTCCATCTCTACCAGCAAAATAGGCTTCTACAACTGCTTCCACCTCACTGTTGTTCAGATTAGCCAGAAAATTCTATGGCTTCTTTTGACGCAATAGATTTTTTTCCCCTATTCCCTCCCTGCAGTGGTTACCAACATGGCAAACAATTACGAATCTTAAGGTGAAAACAGAACGTCCGTGCAGAGCTGAGCATTTTTTACCCCAGGGGATTATTGATTTGTGCAGTGACTTTTGTCCTTGGTAAATCTCAATTTTCAATGGTGTTCAAATTTGTACGTATCAGCCAAACTCCCGGGGGCCTTTCTTCAATTAATACATACTTTATTGGGAAGCCTGTCTTTCTCCATAGGACTTCACTCTAGACATTTGAGATTCCAAATATAGACAAAATGAGATTTCAAAAAAGTAAATATACTAAAATGACGGGCTAATGTCAAAGTCAAACTAGCCTCGTGATTAGTTTGATTAAAATTGGGAAATCAAATTTTATTGTGGATGCTCACTTAACACTCCATAACAGCTTTCTTCCTCTTGTTACTATGGATATTTTGGGTTGGATAATTTATTTTTTTTTCCCTGAGGGGAGCTCATCATAGGAAGTTGAACAGCATTCCACAACTATACTCCCTAGATGTCAGTAGCACCCTAGCTGCCAGTCATGGCAAACCAAGACTCTGCAGAGAGTGCCAAATGTCCTCTGGGGACAAAATCAGACTCTGGTTGAGAACCACTGTTGTAAAATATTCTGTGACTTCTCTTGCAAGTCACACAGGAAATGATGGATTCTTACAGCTAAAAATGTTATCTGATCCAGGATCCCTCATTGGGCAAAATTTTTTTTGGTTTGTTTTTGTTTGTTTGTTTTTAACAGAACTCAGTTTCTCATTTGTGACACCTAAGTAATCTCCGTTCTTCTGGTCTGATATGATTGCATTTGTATTTTCTGATGGTAAAGCCTGGTAGGATGACATGACAGTACCTCCAGGACAACTGCCCGGTGTCTCTTGCCATCAGGGCTATGAACTTCTGCGGTCATTGTTATCTTCTGGCATCCTTCTATCTGCAGCAGCTCAAATCTGGTTCTCCTTTCTTCTACATCTATTTTCTCTCTCTCTCTTTTAAGTTGAAGTATAGTTGATATATAGTATCCTATTAGTTTTAGGTGATTTGATCAAATCATGATAATTTTCTACATTTTTTCTACATTTCAAGTGATCCTTATGTCAAATATAGTCACCACCTGTCACCATACAAACTTACATTATTGATTATATTCCCTATGCTATACATTATATCTCCTTAACTTACTTACTTTATTTTTTTTTTACCATTTTATTTATTTGAGAGAGAGTGAGTGAGAGAGGGAGGAAGAGAGAAACTGAAGCAGACTCTGCACTGAGCACAGAGCCCGACGTGGGGCTCGATCCCATAGCCTTGAGGAACATGACCTGAGCAGAAACCAAGAGACGGACACTTAAACAACTGAGCCACCCAGGCGCCCTTTAACTTACTTATTTTGTAAATGAAAGTTTGTACTTCTTAATCATCTTCACCTATTTTGCCTACACCCAACCCCTCCCCACTCCACTCTGCTGACCAATAGTTTCCTATATCTATGAGGCTGTTTTGTTGTTTGTTCATTTTTTTTTCAGATTCCACATACAAGTGAAATCATATGGCATTTGTCTTTCACTGTCTGACTTATTTCACTTAGCATAGTAACGTCTACTCCATCCATGTGTTGCAAATGGCAAGATTTCATTCTTTTTTACAGCTGAGTAATATTTTATTGTCTGTATGCATGTGTGTGTATTCATCCATCTATTGATGGACACTTAGGTTACTGCCATATTCTGCCTATTGTAAATAATACTGAAATAAAAACAGGTGTGCATACAACTCTTCAAATTGGTATTTTTGTTTTCTTTGGATAAATGCCCAGAAGTGGAGTTGCTGGATCATACGGTAGTTCTATTTTTAATTTTTTGAGGAACCTCCATACTGTTTTACATAAAGGCTTTACCAATTTACATTACCACCAACACTGTGCAAGGGTTCCCTTTTCTCTATGTCCTTGCCAACACTTGTGATTTCTTGTCTTTTTCATTTTAGCCATTCTGGCAGGTGTGGCATGATATCTCATTGTGGTTTAATTTACATTTCCCTGATGATTGGTGATGTTGAACATCTTTTCATGTGCCTGTTGGCCACCAGTATGTCTTCTTTGGAAAAGTAATTCAAGTTCTCTGCCCATTTTCTAATCACGTTGTTTGAGGAGTGCCTGGGTGGTGCAGTAGTCGGTTAAGTGTCTGACTCTTTGTTTCAGCTCAGGTCATGATCTCAGGTTCATGAGATTGAGTCCTGGGTGGGCTCCACACTCAGCGGGGAGTCTGCTTGTCCCTCTCCCTCTCTCTCTGCCCCTTCCCCCATCTCTCTCTTTCAAAAATAAAAAAATAAAATGAAATAAAATAAAATTAAATTAAATTAAAAAATCAGGTTATTTGATGTTAAGTTATATAAGTTCTTTCTATTTTCTATACTAACCCCTGTTGGATGTATGATGTGCAAATATCTTCTCCCATTCTCTAGTTCCCTTTTCATTTTGTTGATGATTTTCTTCACTGTGCAAAAGCTTTAGGTTGATGTGATACCATTTCTTGTCTGAGGAGACTGATCCAAAAAATATTGCTAAGACCGATGTCAAAGAGCTTATTGCCTGTGTTTCCTTCCAGGAGTTTTATGGTTTCAGGTCCTACATTCAAGTCTTTAATCCATTTTTTTGTTTTTGTTTTTGTTTGTTTTTGTTTTTTTTTTTAAAGATTTTATTTATTTATTTGACAGAGAGAGAGACAGCCAGTGAGAGGGAGAACACAGGAAGGGGGAGTGGGAGAGGAAGAAGCAGGGTCCCAGCGGAGGAGCCTGATGTGGGGCTCGATCCCATAACGCCGGGATCACGCCCTGAGCCGAAGGCAGATGCTTAATGACTGAGCCACCCAGGCGCCCCTCTTTAATCCATTTTGAATGTGTTTTTGTATGTGGTATAAGAGAGTGGTCCTGTTTCATTCTTTGGCATGCAGCTATTCAGTTTTTCCAACACCATTTATTGAAGAGACTATCTTTTCCCCATTGTATACTTTTGCCCTTTTTGTCATAGATTAATTGGCCATATATTAATGTGTGTATTTCTGAGCTCTTTATTCTATTCCGTTTATCTGCATATCTGTTTTTGTGCCAGTACCATAATGTTTTGATTATATTTTTGTGATATAGTTTGAAATCAGGGAGCATAATACCTTTAGCTCTGTTCTTCTTTCTCAAAATTGCTTTAGCTATTAGGGGTCTTTTGTGGTTCCATACAAATTTTAGGATTCTTTTTTTTTAGTTCTGTGAAAAAATGCAGTTGGTATTTTGATGGAGATTTCACTGAATCCATAGATTGCTTTGAGTAGTAGGGACAATGTTAATTTTTCCAATCCATGAACATGGAATATTTTTTCATTTACAGGCATACCTCCTTTTATTGCACTTCACCATATTGTACTTCACACATAATTGTGTTTTTTAAAAGTTGAAGGTTTGTGGCAAACCATGTATTGAGTCTATCAGCACCATTTTCCCAATAGCATTTACTTGTTTGATGTCTCTGTGTCACATTTTTGTAGTTCCTGAAATATTTCAAACTTTTCTTTTTATTATATTTGTTATAGTGGTTTGTGATCAGTAATTACAAGTTGCTGAGAGCTCAGATGATGATTAGCATTTTCAGTGGTAAAGTTTTTTTTTAAAGATTTATTTATTCGAGAGGGGGAGAGAGAGAGAGCAAGGGGAGGGGCAGAGGGAGAGGGAGAGAGAGAATCTCAAGCAGACTCCATACTGAGCGTGGAGCCCAATGTGGGGCTCCATCCCATGTTGCTGAGATCATGACCTGAGCTAAAACCAAGAGTCAGACACTCAACTGACTGAGCCACGTAGGTGCCCTGTGATAACATATTTTTTAGTTAAAGTAAGTACATTGCTTTTTTTAGGCATAATACTATTGCACACTTTATAGACTACATTATAGTATAAACATACTTTTATATGCATTGGGAATGGGAAATCAGAAATTCATTTGACTAGCTTTATTGTGATATTTGCTTTATTCTAGTATCTGGAACCTAATTTGCAGTATCTTTGAGGTATGTTGTATTTGTGTCATCCTCAGTTTCTTTTATTACTTTCTTATAGTTTTCAGAGTACAGTTCTTTCACATCCTTGATTACCTTTATTCCTAGGTATTTTATGCAATTATAAATGGGATTGTTTTCTTAATTTCTCTTTCTGATAGCTCATTGTTTGTGTATAGACATGCAGCTGATTTCTGTATATTAATTTTGTATCCTGTGACTTGACTTAGTTCGTTTATCAGTTCTAATAGTTTTTTTGTGGAGTCTTTAGGATTTTCTATACATAGTATCATATCATTTTCAAATAGTGACAGTTTTACTTCTTCCTTTCCAATGTGGACGCCTGTTTCTTTTTCTTGCTAATTTCTGTGGCTAGGACTTCCGTATTACGTTGGATAAAAGTGGTGAGAATTAGCATCCTTGTCTTTGTTCCTGATCTTAGACGAAAAGCTTTTAGCTTTTGACCATTGAGTATGATGTTAGTTGTGGGTTGGTCATATATGGCCTTTATTATGTTGAGGTACATTCCTTCTATAAGCACTTTGTTGAGAGTTTTTAGCATAAATGAATGTTGAATTTTGTTAAATGCTTTTCCTGCATCTACTGAGGTAATCATATGATTTTTATTCTTTTTGTTAATCTGGTATATCACAATGATTAATTTGTGGATGTTGAAACAGCTTTGTATCCCTGGAATAAATCCCACTTGATCATGGTGAATGACTCTTTTAATGTATTGTTGGACTTGATTTGGAATAAGTGCCAAAGGCTAGGTACTAACTCTTGGAATGTTTGGAAGAATTCATCTCTGAAGGCTTGACTTCTGATTTTTGGTAGTTTTTGAATTACTAATTCAATTTCATTACTTCTAATAGTCTATTTAGATTTTCTATTTCTTTGTGATTCAGTTTTAGAATATTGTGTGTTTCTAGAATTTATCCATGTCTTCTAAATTTTTCAGTTTGTTAGTGTATAATTGTAGTAATCTTTTACGATCCTTGTACGTCTGTGGTATCAGTTGTACCATCTCCTCTTTCAATTCTAATTTTATAGATTTGAGCCCTCTCTTTTTTTTCTTGATGTGTCTGTCCAGAAGTTTATCACTTTTGCTTATCTTTTCAAAGAACCAGCTTTTAGTTTCACTGATCATTTCTATTGTGTTTTTGGTTACCATTTCATTTATTTCTGCTCTGATCTCTATTATTTCCTTCCTTGTGCCAACATTAGTCTTTGTTCTTTTTCTAGTTTCTTTAGGTATAATGTTGGATTGTTTATTTGGGATTTTTCTTGTTTCTTGAGGTAGGCTCATATTGCTATGAACTTCCTTCTTAGAACTGCTTTTGCTGTGTCCCAGAGATTTTGTGTTTCCATTTTCATTTTTTCAAGGTATTAAAAAATTTTTTTTCTCTCTGGTTTCTTTGTTAAACCACTGGTTGTTTAGGAACATATTACTTAGTCCTCATGTGCTTGTGGCTTTTGTCCAATTTTCTTCTTTATTAATTTCTAGTTTCACGCCAGTGTGGTCAAAAAAGATGCTTAATTTAATTTCAGTCTTCTTGAATTTATTGGGACTTCTTTTGTGACCTAACATGTGATCTGTCATGGGGAATGTTCCATGTGCACTTGAAAAGAATATGTATTCCAAAGTTTTTGGATGAAATGTTCTGTATGTATCTGTTAAGTCCATCTGGTCTAATGTGTCATATAAGGTGAATGTTTCCTTATTGATTTTCTGTCTGGATGATCTGTCCATTGATGTAAATGGAGTATTAAAGTTCCCTACTATTATTGTATTGCTGTGAATTTCTCTCGTTATGTCTGCATTATTTGCTTTATATATTTGGTTCTGTCATGTTGCATACAGAAATACTTAGAATGTTATATCCTCTTTGATTGACTCCTGTATAATTATGTAATGTCCTTCTTTGTCTTTTGTTACAGTCTTTGTTTTAAAGTCTATTTTGTTTGATATGGGTATTGCTGTACCAGCTTTCTTTTCATTTCCATTTGTATGGAATATCTTTCTCCATCTTTTTACTTTCACTCAGTGTGTCTTTAGATATGGAGAGAGTCTCTTGGAGGCAGCATATAGATTTTTTTTTTAACCACTGACCTTTGCTGAAAATTTTGAAATAGTGGTCTTCCAGCTTCATAAAAATTACTCTGTTTAAGATCCCTGGACCTCATATAAGTCTGATAACTTCAAATCTAGAGACTTCCTCAATTTGCGTACTTCTTTCTACAGTATTGGTTCTATTGTCTACCTCGTTTCTTTAAATTCTTTGTCTCTGAACACCTCAGCACCTCTTCCATTATTCTTAATTTTTTAAATTGTAGTTATTTATTTATTTGAGAGAGAGAGAAAGAGCACACGTGGAGAGGGGGAGAGGCAGAGGCAGAGGGAGAAACAGACTCCCCGCTAAGCAGGGAGCCTGATGCGGGGCTCAACCCCAGAACCCTGAGACCATGACCTGAGCCCAAGACAGACACTTAACTGAGCTGCCCAAGCACCCCACATCTTCCATCATTCTACTTTTAAAGTAAAGATGGTTTTCTCCATGCATTCAGCTTCCTTTTCTTTTCTCTAACTTTGGGCTCTTCCCGAGATTTCAGTCCTTAGTTCTCCATGTGTTTTCTTTTCTTTTTGCTTTTTAAACCTTCCCTTGAAGATAAACACTTTTTGTAGCACAATCTCTTACATCAGTGCACATGTCTCTCAGAATTGGGCTTGAGCTACCAAGGCCCAGCACCATTTTTTTTTTCCCTCTGATTACCCCTCACCTCCATGGGAAAAAAAGTGAACACATAAGAGATTATGGGGCACCCGCCCGTCATTCTGATTTTTACTTGCCCTAGTCCCCAACTTTAGAATTTTTAACTTTTTATTTCATAAAAATAATTTTAATTTCAATTACAATTTGTTATTGTAGATATTTATCATTTTCTGCATCTATATAATTTTCCATAATTTTTTTTACCATTGTCCAAAGAATACTGCAATTCACAGACTGGTAGGTAAATGCTTGTTTACTTTTTTATTGTTATTTTCCCACAGGATACATTCCTTGAAATAAAAGCACTGATTCAAAGAGCCTGTAGATATTTAATGGCCAATCAGCATTGCTCAGAGGGGATCTCCTTGGCTTCATGCATCAGTTGAATAAGTACCCAGGAGGTTCTTGTTATGTTCCAAGTCCTGTACTCCTTTTTCTAGCTGCTTCTGTATCCAATCCATTTGTCATTCTACTAAGTTGATTTTGCTTAAACCTTGTTTGCATCTGTCATTTTCCTGCTTGGAAACCTCTCACATACACTTAGGCCTTATGGCTAAAGCTGAACTTTCTAGACTGCTAGCCAAGCCCTGCCTGCCGCCTTCCACCCAAGTGCGTGTGCAAGCATGTGTGTGTACACACGCAGAGGCCCAGCTTTCTTTTCCAATAGGATTTCCACTACTCTCCAGCATCACCGTTCTACATTTCTTTAGGTTGATATCCTATTCTTCTGACACCACATACTCATTTCCGATTCTGTATTTTTGCATTCCCACCCACCACTCCTTCAAAGAGCTAGAAAGGCATTCCAAATGTTCTCCTTCTCCAAAAGTACAGTGTATCCCAGTGATAACCTTTCTCCTCAAACTCAAATTGTCCTGTCTTTGCCAGGTTAATTGGTGGAGCCAATTAACCACCACTTAGTGTTATTTTGTGGTTAAAGTATACTAAGTATACTAAGCTCTTGCTAGGTAATTTTCACCTCTCCTTTTTTTTTTAATTTTTTTATTAAAGATTTTATTTATTTATTCGACAGAGACAGAGACTGCCAGGGAGAGAGGGAACACAAGCAGGGGGAGTTGGAGAGGAAGAAGCAGGCTCATAGTCGAGGAGCCTGATGTGGGGCTCAATCCCGTAACGCCGGGATCACGCCCTGAGCCGAAGGCAGACGCCTAACCGCTGTGCCACCCAGGCGCCCCTCACCTCGCCTTCTGAACGGAATGCCGGGTACTTTGTTTTATGGCTCATAAATAAATTCGACATTTTTTAAGTGTCTACTATGTCTTAGTCACTGTTCTCAGTTCTGGGAATACAATGATGCTATATTAGGTATGGTCTCTAGCTTCATCACGTAGACAATCTAAGAGTCTAATGTTTTTGCTTTCCAGACCTACCCATTAAAGCATACCCTGAATACTTGTATTTTCCTCAGAGACTCAATTTTCGGCTGTCACTGTACCCCATCTCAAAACTGCTTTGTGATAAGCTTATTTCACAAATAGACAAGAACCTGGGAATTTAATGAGTAAATACAGCTTAGATCATTATTTATGAAATTTAATTCTGCTGCATCTGGCCTTTCTAGTGTAATAAGTGAAAGTATTCAAAGAATTGTAGGGCTAGTGGAGCTGGATCTCACAGAGGGCTTCTCAAAGTCAATTCTGGGGCTATCCAGAAGGATTATTACATTTTAAAGAAAAATGCATACAATATCTTCTTATATTCTAAGTTTATAATGTTAAATAAGATTTACTAAATGAGAGTAAACATAGATTATATAAAAACATGTAAAGATAACGGAACTAGATTACAGCTGTGAAGGATTTGTACACTGAGCAGAAAAGCAATGCAAATGTGATAACCTTTTTTTCAGTCCCCAAAATATTGTAATGGATTCACTTTGGGTGGTATTTCAGCTCTGAAAAGTCCTTTGATTGAGAAAACTGGAAATCCCCAGCCTCTGTTGAGTACTGTTAGATTCTATTTTGCACTGTGAAATATGCAATTTTGTCATGATCTTACATATAAACTATAACAGCATATCTTTATATTTGAGAAAATATCTTAATGGAGATGTAAGTACTGAGGTCTCTTTGGGTTAGTAATCTCCATTGGTATCAAAATCTCCAAGAACATGAGCAGGAAATGGGAGAAGTGGTTACGGAGACTTTATACTTTAATTTGTAACAAAGAATACACAAGAAAAGAAAGGGGAGGGGCGCCTGGGTGGCACAGCGGTTAAGCGTCTGCCTTCGGCTCAGGGCGTGATCCCGGCGTTGTGGGATCGAGCCCCACATCAGGCTCCTCCACTATGAGCCTGCTTCTTCCTCTCCCACTCCCCCTGCTTGTGTTCCTTCTCTCGCTGGCTGTCTCTATCTCTGTCGAATAAATAAATAAAATCTTAAAAAAAAAAAAAGAAAAGAAAGGGGAAATCTCACAAGTAAAGGGATTAGGTAAAAATACAACTCAGGTTATAAATGAATGGTATGCTTCCTTTGGCTAATCTAATAGTGAACTCAGGTAAGAAAATAGGAAAAAAAATAAAAACAAAAAAACCCCACCCATGTTATTAATAAAAGAAGAAAGAAAAAGAAGCAATAATGATGATTTATTCACAAATTCCCAGGGACTTAATGAAAAATGTTCTTGGGCATAATGAGATGATTTTGATTGTGTTTATTTATCACACTTTCTATTTGAGATGATCTAAGGAAAAATATGAGAATAAAAATAATTAGTGAATGTTTTTCAGTTTTAACAGTTTATATCTGAAATTTTCAATGATAATTTAAACTGGGGAAGACAGAGTTTTGGAGGTTGAATTGTTACTTTTTCTTGGTTTAATTCATTGGAAAGTTAGAAAATGTGTTATTTTTAGAGACTAGTCTCTGAAAATACAGAGGCAATGTTTAATAGGATGTATAATAAATAATATAAATATATATATTTTATTACATGGGTCTATCTTAGGCATAAGGAAAACTTGTGGCTGATATAATTTGCTGCATTTCTACTTTTGCTCTCTCTTTATATTACAAAGCTGAGACAAT
Source organism: Ailuropoda melanoleuca (assembly GCF_002007445.2). Lineage (NCBI taxonomy): Eukaryota > Metazoa > Chordata > Mammalia > Carnivora > Ursidae > Ailuropoda > Ailuropoda melanoleuca. The sequence continues at coordinate 27,438,798 of NC_048223.1, forward strand.
TCCGTGGAGTTCTGAAGTTTTCAGAAATTTCTGTATACCTTTTGTTGTTTTTATACCCCTTGAACATCAGTTTCACCTTGTCTTCACAGTTCGTATGTTTCCAAGCCGCAAGCTAACCCTGTCTCCCTGATATAAATCACATATGTGTCAGCAACAAATGGCTATCTGTGGATTGTGAGTCCAACATGGTTTCACACATCTATTTACAGAGTCAAATTTTTTTTTTAAGTGGAGGTACAACATTTTGCTAAATAGTACATTTTGTTTTCAACCTAAGATGGTGTTCTCTTTAGACCTCAAAATCCTTACCAGTGATTAAAAGTGCAAGGAGTTGGAACATGGAGGAGCTTTGTAAGGGGGAGAAAGCCCTAGGTCGCAGCTCGGACCCCTGAGAGTCACTGTGGTTGAAAATGCTCCAAATGAGGCTGCATCACCACCTGGAAACTGAGTGTAGTTAAAGGATGTTTTACTGTGTATGTGGGAACTAGATTAGTAGTTTATTTTATCTTTTTTAAAAAATCTCAGTTTCAGAGTTTATAGTCTTCAATTCGTAGCATACAATCATCACCATCCAGTCAAAAGAGTTCTTTTTGTTTTGTTTTTATTTATTTATTTTTTTGTTACTGTGCACAGTATTTATTAGTTGTTTAGTTATCAAGAGAAACCATTCCATCCCCCAATATTCATGTTTCATAGTTCAGGAATACAGGTGAGTGACAAACTTCCATGGAACTCAACCCAAAGAAATTCTATACATTCCAAAATCACTTTGCACCCTGCAAGATACCAGCCTTCTTCATTTCTTCAGAATCTTTCATGAATCATGGTTTCTGTAGAAATCTGCATATGCCTTCTTTCTTGGTGCAGTCACAGCAAACTTATAGAAAGCTGCAATCCCCAGGGATATGGTGACTGCTCCAACAGACGCTTGGCCAGAAGGCCTCTCATCTGAGGTATCATCCAAGCCCTGGAAGTCGTGGCAGTTATTCTCCTCAACACCAACCTCAAACCCAGTGTCCTTCCTAGCTGATACAACAAGAGTTCTTTTTTTTTTTTTTTTGAACATTTATTTCATGTGGTCCTCCCTTTCTTCCCTAATCCTTACCTCATTTTATTCCCTTAGATGGGAACTTACTCAAGTATGTGTAACTTATCCTTAAATATCCATTTATTCTTTAAAAATGTGTAGACTTTATGAGCCTACATGTCTTAAACGTGCACAAATGGTGTTAATGAGAAATCTCATTTACTTTCCTAATGTAGATATTTGATGATATTTATTTACAGTTGATTATATTTAGGTCAGAATTGGATTTTGAAGCTTTTGTTTTGGCTTTAGAATCCTTTATTAAAAAAGAACTTTATAGACCATCAGGACAGACAGATGAAAGTAGGGCTGCTTTGGCCGGTGTGGGTGTGTGCAGGTCTGCAGCCCCCCTCAATCTTCTTGGTCTTCCCCTTTCTCCCTAAAGTGGTCTCTGAAGTGCCTCTTCTGAATTGAGGGCTTTGGAACATGATATGGCAACTCTTGGACTAGATGCTTTTGAAATCATACTCCTACTCCTTTTCCAAGATCTATCCTTGTATGGAATGCATTTATACATAAGCTTATCTGAACTTCCTGTCATGCCAACTAACCTTCATGAGCAAGATCTTGTTTTGGTCTCTTCAGCAGATCTACTCAGTGCTCCACACACATTTTAAGGGAGTGGGTGGGCAAGGCCCTTATTATTTCAGTCGACAAGGAGAGACATTTGGTAGGTAGACAAAGAGTTTATACAACAGAGTACTTTGGAGTAGAGCAAACATCACTAGGTTACCTCTCTCTGTATACGAAAGCTCCTTCATTGCTTTTTCAAATAAATGAGATATGGAAAGTTAGCACCTCATGATATCACATGGAGCTGCACCAACTTCAGCACCAAGCATATATATGTATATGGTCTATATATATACATATCTATATAAAATGACATTTAAGTGAATGTCTTTTGAAAATGAGTTCTACAGTTTTCAGCCTTCTTCCACACAGTATAGTAAAGAGAAATATGAACGAACTTTTCTCCGTGCTAGGAGGCCTCTGAGGCTGTTTGTGTTTGCACTACATGACCCTAAGCTGAAAAGATTTCGAATTAGTGCGTCTTCCTTCATGGTTTTTTGTTGTTGTTGGTGGTGTTTCTTTCACTACTTGCAAATGTCAGCCTATCATTAGCAGCCAGTCTTTTCCACTTCCTCTTAATTGCCATTTCTAATCTAGTATGAATTGAGAAGCCAGATAAGCAAGCCTTTAAAAATTGGCTCCAAACAGCACAATTTTGCCTGAAGGCTTTGCTGCCCCCTGAATAAATTGCACAGTGTTTAATGTTTTGATTTTATGGAAGCTCTTTTGGATGCTCAGAGTTTTCTGTTTGTGTGTGTGTGTGTGTGTGTGTGTGTGTGTTCCATCTTACTTTCTGGCTCTTGTCCCTCTTTTGGACAGTGGAGGTTACTAGCGGAGTGCTGGAAGGATTGAGTCAGCGTTCACCATGTTTGTTTTTTGCAGAAAATACATATTCAGGGACGTTGCAGTTCCCATTTTCCTTCCGCTTTGCTTCGATTGGGATTAATTTGACTTGAGGAGCCAGATCTCTTTTTCAGAGTCAGTGAATTATTTTGGTTCACTGAAATAGTCAAACTGACTCCGGAGGAGATCCCAGATTTACTCATGGGATGCTACTTAGATATCTGTGGTTATAATTGCTTCTCTCATGAGAACTAAAAAATTCCAACCATTAGAAATCTTCCTTTCCTCACTGGCCCAAAGACTCTCAGTCCAAAACTGGTGGTAATGTGTTGTTTTGTTATTAATACCAGTTGTATTAAGTAAATGTCTTTCAGAGGGTGCATAAAGACTTTTCTGATGACATCATAATGCTGAGAGGTGAATTTACCCATTAGTATTTTTTAATAATGGAGATGTCAGTGAAGCCTAATAGATGTCTTACTGGCAAGTCTTCTAATAACAAGGATCTGATTGAATTCTATTCAGTTCGATTTTGGAGAACATAGTTCAATATACAGTACATATGAGAAAGAGAACATATAATAATTCCTGTACTTTAATGGGGTTCCATCATATTCCTTTAAATAACAGCCTGCCATGGTCTAAAAGAAAAGATAGTTATATGAGTGTTCTTGAGCTCCAGCTATGACATGCTGATGCTAACATGACATTATCAGCATTGACAGTGTCATTCTTTCTTTTGCCTTCCTGACCTGAGTCAACAAGCACAGGATTCAGAGAGTCTGTGCCCCCAACTGCTTTGTCATTGCTTCTTTTTTCCCATTTTCAAATTATTTGTTGTTCTACTTTGCTGTCTAGCCTTTACTGATTCTACTCTGAGATGAGACATTGGCATAAAAAAGTAAGAATCCACTTTTCTCCAGTAATTCTTCACAGTTCTCACCAGAAAAAAATTGAGACAGTGGAATCCCATGTAATTGTTTAGAAAGGACAAACTAGGTGGACAAACTTCTGTGCCTATGGCAAGAGTCCATGATACATGCTTAAGTAAACAGTGGTGGTTGCAAAAGAGTATTATGATCCCATATTTGCACAACAACAGTAATATAAAGGAATAACAATGCAACAATGCATAGGAATGTTTCTGGAAGAAAAATCACCCTACTATCCAAAGTGCTATAACTGGGAAAGAGGAACCAAGAGGGAAGGATTTGAGAAATACATGGTTCGGCATTGTATCTCCTTCTAAAACAACAATGCACTGCGTTTGTAATACAATAATGCCATTTGGGGGATTATTTTATAAAGACTGGAGAAGCGGAGTGATGGATTTCTCTGGGTGCATAAAGGAGGATGACATAGAAAGGACAGGTTCTCGTGGCTATGATCACTGATAGATGCATACTCTATCCATGCTGGGAACACCATATTCTATAGGCTTAGCACTGAGACTCTCTAGCTGCCAGTAGTTAAGCAATAGGATTGAAGGATAGACTTTCTTTTTTTTTTCTAAAGATTTTTTATTTATTTATTCGACAGAGATAGAGACAGCCAGCGAGAGAGGGAACACAAGCAGGGGGAGTGGGAGAGGAAGAAGCAGGCTCCTAGCAGAAGAGCCTGATGTGGGGCTCGATCCCATAACGCCGGGATCACGCCCTGAGACGAAGGCAGACGCTTAACCGCTGTGCCACCCAGGCACCCCTGAAGGATAGACTTTCTGTCACCCTCATAATCACTGAAAATAATTGGACTGACCCTCTCATTGGCCCAGAAGAAATTCTCACAGTGGTGCATTGACCCAGTTCTCTACAGTCATTTCCTGACGGTGGTTAGGTTGCTAGTATTTAATTGGATTGGAGAGATGAAAGGAGTGGAGTTATATATTTAGAACAATGTCTGCATGGAGATGAGCTCCCCCCAGGCATGTGTCGACCTGGGGTTAGCCTTGGACTGGCCACTAGGAAATAATCCAGAGTCATTTTTCAAACATTGCTTTTAAATATCATAGTCTGCAAACGTGTGGTACCAGATAACCAGACATTATGATTACCATTTGAGCCATTTTCACAGTTTTGAGTTTAAAAAACATCTCTAACTCATTTATTTAAGAACGAAAGAAGAGTCTGTCTCTCCCTGTCTGTCTGTGTGTGGGGCACGAGAACAGCAAAATCTCTTTATTACAAATGGAAAACATAAAAGTGTTTTTTTGGCCTTTAGAGTCAAAGTGAAAGGTCAGCCAGAAAAAAATGCCTTTAAGTTTTCTTACTGTAAAAAAAATCAGTTGTAGGTGTATAAGAATTTTCATCTACTGGGGCGCCTGGGTAGTGCAGTCGTTAAGCGTCTGCCTTCGGCTCAGGGCATGATCCCGGTGTTCCGGGATCGAGTCCCACATTGGACTCCTCCGCTGGGAGCCTGTTTCTTCCTCTCCCATTCCCCTGCTGTGTTCCCTCTCTCACCGGCTGTCTATCTCTGTCACATAAATAAATAAAATCTTTAAAAAAAAAAAGAATTTTCATCTACTAATGGTTGGAGAGTAGTAAATGGTATAGCCATCTTGGAGCTCAACTGGGAAACACTGATTAACAATGAAAATTAGCATACCTTTCTGTTCTAATTATTTATAGCTACATTTAAAAAAAGCTCTCAAAATTTTGTGGTTTTAAAAATTACTATGATTTCTTATGGCTCCTATGGATGGACTGGACTCAGCTGGGTCATTCTCATTGGCGTCTTTCACGTGGTGGCAGTCAGAGGACTGCTAGGGTTGTAGTTACCCCATAACTCATCTGGGCTGGACATCCAAGTTGGCTTTTTCACTCATAGCATGTATGGTGCCTCAGCTTAAATATCTGGAATGGATGTGAATTGACTGGTTTCTCTCTCTACTCTATGGCATTTCCAAATGATTAGCTTGAGCTTCCTCACAGTGATGGGAGTTTCAAGGTAGTCATACTTCTGACAAAGTGACTGGCTTCCCCCAGGTGGAAACTGCCAGGCTTCTTATGACCTGACCTCAGAAATTCAAGAACACAGCTCCCACTACATTCTGTTGGTCAAGTAAGTAAGTACGGTCTGCTCATTTTAAGGAGTTGGGAAATTAGACTCTACCCATGGATGGGGGAGCAGCATGAGGTTATAGGGATGTGTAAGGAAGTGGTGTAGTCATCTTAGAGACTGTTTACCACTCCCATCTGTGGGTGGGCAGTCTCGTGTCTTTCTAATTGCCCTATAAAAATGAATGCACTTGTACTCAAGAAGACATGTATAAAAATAGTCATTGTAGGGGCGCCTGGGTGGCACAGCGGTTAAGCATCTGCCTTCGGCTCAGGGCGTGATCCCGGCGTTATGGGATCGAGCCCCACATCAGGCTCCTCCGCTGTGAGCCTGCTTCTTCCTCTCCCACTCCCCCTGCTTGTGTTCCCTCTCTCGCATCTGTCTCTCTGTCTGTCAAATAAATAAATAAAATCTTTAAAAAAAATAAAAATAAAAATAGTCATTGTAGCATTGTTTATATTCCCTTCCCCAAATTAACTGAAAATACTCATCAATGGGTGGATGCTTAAATAAACTGTGGTAAATGTATGTTAGTACTAAAAGGAATGTACTGAATCTATGTAAAGTAACATTAAAGTGTGTCCAATTTACATCATTGAGAAAAAAAGTTGCAAAACTGTCTCTACGGTACAACTCTATGTAATACTACATAATTTCCATGAAACCTATCTCTATAAACACATAGTCATAGATGTATATTTAAAAGCATGGACAAATGATCTGGAAGGAGGTATGCCACGAACTGAGATGTTTGGTGATAGGAGAAGGATTGGAGTTTTTTGGGGGGGAGGGGATAGATTTAGACTTTTATATGTCATGCCCCCATTTTTTTTTTGGAAAAGATAATTGGTTTTTACTTGACTAAATAAAAATTAAGAATATACAAAATATATTTGAACAATTTAAGTGCCAAAGCCCGCTTATACTTGGGGGCATATGTTGGAGAAAATGGAACTAATAACTTTCTTTATAAGAAGTTTTTAGGTAGATAAATAAAGAGGCAGAAATGAACAATGCCCTCCTCATACACGTAGAAGTGGATTTTCTATAAAGTGAGGTGCATTCCTTTACGAACAGCCAGGTCAATATATAGTGGAGGATAAATCAAGACAGAATGCTTTAAAATGTTTCCACAGCTTAGATCCAGGAACATCTTTTTCAAAGTTACCCGAACTGCCACAGAAGGAGAGTGAGAGAAATTGACATCTAATTTTCCTCCAATATTTCTACCTCCGATTGTGTTTTGTCAGCATTTCTCACTCAAACCCAAATTTCTATTAACGTTTGGAGGACTAATAATTGCCTGAAACCTGGAGACCCGATATTCAAGCAAATATAAATGAAAGGTAAAAGGGTTTTGATTCTGCTTTTCCTCTTCTCTCACTGCCGGTAGACCTTGCCAGGATTTGTACAATGAAATAAATTTTCCAAAGTTCAGCAGCTCTGACCCAGTCCCTTTCTTCTCATAGTAACCCTGCTTTGGACCCAGGCTATGCCTCTTCAGATCTATTATCCACTCTACTCCCCTTCTCTGTCCCATAGGCTGAAATGTATAGATTTCATCACAGTGTTCCCAGAGCCTCTGGATTCTGATTGGATTTGGTCAATGCGGAGGCTTAGCCCAAGGTTAGAAAAGAGGAGGAGAGGTCCAGGCATTAAATCCTTCCATGAAAAATTTCCTTGGGCTGGCTGTGTCCATCCACTGAAGGTCACTTCAAGGGCAGCTTTCTCTATGGTATTTAATTCTCCCCCATTTCCTTCTGTCTTATGGTGGCAATGACCTGCTGCTACTGATCCCAGTTACTGCATTATCCCTTGGTATTACCCTACTCTAAAATTTTGTCGTAGACTCTTATGAATCCTCTACAAAGTATCTCATTGTATGTCTAGGTTCTGAGTGTGCCATTTGTCTTCTGTTGGGATGACTGATCTATGGAGTATGCATGTGGTAGAGAATACCGTTCCTCTTTCACCCCAAAATCTTCATTTTTTGCTATCTATCATGATAAAGACATCCAACATGTACAACAATTATATATAATACACATAATGTATGTCAGTTATATGTGTGTGTGTGTATATATATATATATATATATATATATATATATATATCTATATATTTATGTATTCCTATTGGAGGTCTTTGATGTACTGTGGTGAGTGTTCTAGGGAAGAGGAGTAGACCTGGGGTAACATTCTAGGTACCTAAGAGTCTGGGAATGGCTGGAGGAGTCTGAAACTTTAACCACCTATTTAGAGTGTTAGAGAACAAGAGATGCCAGTGTATCTGAAGAAGAATGTGAGATTTAAGACATTCTCCCAAAAAGCAGACATCAACCCACCCTACAGTTTCTATTGCTAATTTACCAACTGTTTACTTTGGGCTGTAAGCTCCTAAGATCTAGGGTGGGTGGAGGGGGCAAAACTCACTTGAGTAGGGTGTGAAGACCAGTTTTCTGACTGAGTTGATTCAGAGTTCACTTGTGTGAGTTAGGCTTGACACAGGGCATAACCTTCCTGTTTTCTACTAGGTTCCATAAAATCAATTCAATATTGAAAGATTTTATAAGCCAGACCAATCTTTATTTGCACTAAGTTTCCATGGGCTTTTAGAGAAAAAGGAAGTGAATTGGGCAGTGGGTACCTGGTACCTTTTAACTTATTTCCTAAATAGACAAGAAAGTCATGGCTTATGGAATTCCTATTTTGTAAATAACACTAGGGAATGTATCGTATAATTTCCAGCAAGAGCCTACTTCCTTGTGACAGAAATTGTTCAGAGAGCATTAGTACTGGCTGAAATGAATAGCTAGCATTTGTTAAACATCCTATTATTTAGGATTTTTTTTTCCTTTCAAGTAATAGAATAGTCAATTAAAGTGGCTTAACAATAGGACATTTAATTTTCTCACACTAAATTGTCTACAGAGAGTGGTTTCAGGGCTGTTAATAGAGCAACTCAAGGAAGTCCAGTTCCTTGAGTTGGCGTCTCTAAAATTTTCTCAGCTTCCCCCTCATGCTAATGAGATGGAGGTCATACTTCATAAAACAATGTCCATGGAAGGAAAAAGGGATAGTCTTTTTCTTCCTGAGTCTGTTTTTTTAAAAAAGGAAAAATCCAAGAAACCGCCAACAGAATCCCCTTAAGTTGTGTGAAGTGGGACCGTGTTAGGCCCACCCCTAAACCTGTCATTGTCAAAAGAGTGCCCTTGTCTGAGTGTGAGGGATGGGTTCACCTTTCAAAAAAGCCCCATAGTGGAGTAACATCTAGCATTTATTAGCAAGAGGGATGGTTTGGGAGTAGGTAATCAGCCTCTGATGCAAACTCCTTCTAAGGGCCTGGTGTGCTGATAAACATTTTGCATAGTCTTTCTAATTTAGGGGAAGGGAGGGAAATCTGAAGGGGGAGAAATCAGAGAGGGAGATGAACCATGAAAAACTGTGGAGTGAGGGAAGCAGACGGGGGGTTTCAGAGGGGAGGGAAGTGGGGGGAGGGGGTAACAGGGTGGTGGGTATTAAGAAGGGCACTTGTGATGAGCACTGAGTGTTATAGGTAACTAATGGATCATTGAACACTACATCAAAAACTAATGATGTACTGTACAGTGCCTAACTGAACATAATAATAAAAAAATGCAAAAAAAAAATCCTGTCCACAATCCAATAAGGTTTCTGTTATTAGCCACATACGAGGAAACTGAGGCACAGAGAGACTGCATAACTCATCCAGGATCACTTAGTACTTAGTGGAGTGGAGAATCATTCATTTAGCAGATATTTGTTAGACGCCTGCTGTGTGCAATGCGAATGTGAAGAGAAATAAAGGACAACATCTGTTCTCAAGGTGCTCATGGCAGAATGGGGGAGTTTTGACCAGCAAAGTAAGCCTGGCACTGCTAGTGGTAAGGGTAGCTCATGTGGGTGTGTATCAAGTCCACTAATAGTACAAAAGAGAGGGTCAGCCCTCTATGAATGGGTCTGTGGAGGTTTCCCGGGAAGCTAACTCTAGCAGGGTGGGTCCACTAAAGCTCACACAGAGAGATGGACTAGGGCAGAGAAGGCACTTCAGGCCAAGGAATAGCATCAGGAAGATATTGCTCACCATGGGAAAGAATGTTCCCTTTCTATTTGTCAAGCTTTCCAATGTTAATTGGAAATTGTGTCTCTCAGGGAATTAGAGCAGATATAAGATACAATGATCCTAAACCAATTTAGAAATGTACTCCTGCACCTTCAGTGCGGTGACTGCTTATAAATTGTATTAAAGGTAACCTTTCTCATGTTCACATCTAAAAAGAAATTCAAAGAAAAGGAAATTTTCTTTCCTAGATAGACTCTTTAGACAGCCCCAATCTGTTTTCAGAGGACAAAATAATTAGTTGTAAACTCCAAATGGCACAAAATTTTATCATTTCTCCTGGAGTAGATTTCCCCAAAGAGAAAAATTTCTGATTTACTTTCAGTTGATTTGAGAGGGATCGGGTAGAATTGTGGTTAGGGAATAGGACTAAAGGTAAAGGAGAGATGAGAATTAATTTAAGAAGAACCAAGAAGACATGTTTAACAAGGATAGCTTCAAGAGCGTTAAATAAACCTTCTTCAGCAGGGCTTAAAAGTTAATTATATTTCTCTCGTATGAAGTAATACATCACAGTGATGAAAAATTAGTAAAACGTTTAGTAAAACTGTAAAAATCGCTACAAGGAGTAATAGCATTTCTCCCATTAGTGTTAGGTTCTGTAGAACATTCTGTGTGATAGCCTTTGTGTTTTCTATTCTAGAGTTAATGACTTCTAAATGACTGCCATATCACTCTGTCCCCCTTGCCAGTCCTTCTAACCATTTTCTTGTCCCAACCCATCGTGTGGATGAGCCTAGGCATCTAGTATAGATTGGTTGGTAGTTCACGCTTGGCAAGTTTGATCTTTAAGCACAAACAACTGACATAGAGTCCAACCAGAGAAAGGAACAAGTGGTGGTGGAGGGAGCAGGTGTGGAAAACAGATCGGGGATTGGATCTCTGACTGGTATTTCATGTTATAATAAACAAAATGCAATCCAGCTGGTAATTCACTGATATATCAGCTTTTGGTTATTTTAAATTATTCTTTGTAGGGATAACAGATTTGGAGCTGGCTGGTAAGAATCGACCCCCTCCATCTTTCTTGACTCTGCCCTTACTGGGGGCCTGAAGCCATCACCAAATGCGTGCCCAACTGATTTTCTGTAACAAATCATCCCCAGCACTGTCATAGATCTAGGTGACACGGACGTGCTTTAAATCCAACTGGAAAATGACTGGTCATGAAGGAGAGCTTGGAGATGACATAGGGAGCTGTAGTTTTCATACATCCCAACTTCATAACAATGCAAATTACTTAAGGGAACATCCGTAATTTAATAGCAATATAGTTAGGGATCCTGAGAAAATAAATTCTTTTTTCTTCATTGGAAATGACAGTGATGTGTAATCTTTTTTTTTTAATAATTTTTTTTTTTAATCAGAGAACTTTCCACTTGGAAATATGGGAACTATGAGATGTGGGCATGTTTATACTAGTTTATCCTGTCTATTATGTGGATTGAATAAGGGTGATAAGGGTGATAGATCCAATAGCAAAACTTAATAACCATGACCTTCAATAATGAGTGTTCTAATCTTCCCTCAATAAAGGACTGATGATTTTAGAATGAACAGTCCCATCTCAGGGTTCTCAGGCAGATTTGACCTTGGCCAGATATATTCAAAGAGCTAGCGTGGAAATGGTTGTGGCACCTTGTTACTTATACCATATGCGACTGCAGAATTTAATTCACCCTTAATTAACTAGAGTTTGGGGTTAATGATGTGGTGATGAGGAACATTCCTCAGGAAGACTGCTTGTTTTGTGATTCCTGTCCTGATCCCTCTTGTTTACCTTTGCTACACTTCATAAGCATCAGTAGTTTGAAGACAAGACAGCATCTTCACTTGCATTTAGACACCACAAGAGACCAGGTATCTAAAAAAAAAAACCCAGATAAGCACTGTCTTATGGGTCTGGGATCCCATGGTGCAAAAAAGACCTAAGGTAAGAAACATTTAGAGACCCAAATAGTACATCATTAATTGCCAAATGTAGATTGTATAGGACTTTTAGGATTCAGAGAAAGAGAAATTCTTGTAGTCTGAGGCTGCTTCTTGAAGATGGGTGCTGAATGACACTTTTAAAGGTAATGGCAAATTGGAGTAGAAAGTAGAAAGTTGGTGAGGGAAAAGGATGGTAGTGTTCTGCAATGTGGTGAAAAGTCAGGTCTCCTGAAGACTGAGCGAAGCCTCTGAATCCCAGTTGCAAAATCTCTGAGCCTTCACAACAATACCCCAGAGCATCCCACTTCATAGGCTGAATCACTCCACTGGTATTCCATGTCTCTGGAGTTGTGGCTGTGCCTTCTCCTCCTGTTACAGAAGATAAACGTCCTTGATCCTCTCAAAGGGCAGCTCTTCCGCTGTGCTTTGGTTTCATTTCTGTCACATTCTTAGAGAGTCACTTCCTCAGCTCTACCCTCCTGTCCCCTTCATAACCAGTGTTTCCAGCTGTAACAAATTCTTGCCATAGGTACTCAAACCTGCTCGCCCATCTCCGACCAGTGTCAATGACAAAGACACCTGCTGACTGCGGCCCTCTACCCACCACTCCCTTTTTGTGCTCTTTCACAGAAAAACTTATCAATATTGCCATTATTCTCTTTTCCTCTCACCCCAGCCTCCCTTCCTGACTTCAGTTGAGTTCTTTTCTTACCAGTCCTCTGAAGCTGCTTTGCGAAGTCCATGATTATCTCTGTATTGCCAAATCTGGTGGGCACTGGCTATCTGGATCTTTCTCAACCTCTCAGTGGATTTGGACCCAGTTGGCTCTGCCTTTCTGACACACTTTGTTCTCTTGGTTTCCATGGCACCATGCACTTGGTTATTTTTCTACTCCTCTGGCCTCCGTATTGACTTTCCCTTTCCAACTCCAATCTCTTTCCTTCTTTTCTTTTGTCATGTCCCACAGCAGTTATAGTTTTTCTATTCTTCTTGGTCTCTATTCTTAGGTGGTCTTATCAAGTCTTATTACTTTAGATGTATATATTCTTTACATCGAGCCTAACCTCTCTCAAATTACAGATTCATTTATGAAATTCCCATTGCATACCTTTACTGACAAATATGCCCTTAAAATTCAACACGACTAAGTCAGGACTTCTGATGGAGTTTTTCTTCTCCCAGTGTAGACTGCCGCAATGTGCTTATGTTGTGCAGCCCATAGCCTCGGAGTCATTCCTCATTACTTACTTTCTCTCACACCCATAAGCAATTCCACCAAGTTCTTTTTGCCTCTACCTCCAAAGCATATCTGAAACCCATCCTTATCCCTCTCCCCTTCCACAGCGACCACTCTATTTCAGGCTGTCATTAGCTCTTTCTTCACCTGCTGCAGCAGCCTCCTGACTGACTTTCATCGGACTGTTCTTTGTCCACAATCAATTCTCTATGCAACAGTGATTTTTTAAAATGTAAAATAGATCATGCCACTATCTCTTATAAAATGCTCCAGATGAGTTGCCAGTTGTACTCAGAACAAAAGCTGAGTTCCTGACCATGTCCTGAATGTCCCAGACCATTCACCAACTCCCCATGGCTCTCCTCTTGCTTACCATGTTACAGCCACAGAGGCCTTCTTTCTGGACCTTAAACACTCTAAGCTATGCCTTCGAACTGGCTGCTGAATATTCCATGTAGACGTCAGCTCATAAGTTACCACCTTGCTGAGACCTTCCCAGGTGACCGATTTTGAATTAGCTCTCTGCTTTTCTCAATCTCCCAATTACCTAGTTACTGTCTTTCGTACCACTTAAAACATTTCTTCAGACAAGAAAGAGGAAGAAGATTGACAATGGAATAAACAGAAAGGAGGAGATAAATCTACCACTTACTTTGGTTTTAGTTAATTTGTATTATTTGTCCATAAATAGCATGAGAATTTTGAGGCACAATCAGATTGGTGATCTCTGAGCTTGGAAGTTACCTTTCAGGGAAAAAAAAAATCGTGTGCCCAGAAGTCCCATTCTTTGGTTTCATCAATAAAATGCGTCTGAAGCTATTTGTTTAATCTGCCTCCCCAGTTGGAAACAAAACATTGAGGTATCTTTGTGCCTTTTCAAAGGGTCAGCAACTATCCACGACAATCTGCTGTATTCTCCATAATTCAGGAGTGAGCCCATGGAAGCACTGGGAATTCCCAAATGTTGCATATTAGGTAAGTTGGAAAAATAATGGTTGCAACATCACAAAAATGTTCTTCCTCACTTGCTTTAATAAGTGAATTCCCAGTTCTTAAAGTTTTTCATGGTCCATTTGGTGAGCTCATAAAGCCTCAGTAGCATGAAATGTCTACGGCAGTGTCGTTAGATACAGTCCTGCTTACTGGTCCGATAAGTTCTTGCCTTGTTTGTGAACTGATGGAGCTGAGTACCATTTAAATGTATGCATTCTGTACATCTGGCCTAACCTCTCTCTTCAGTTCCTAGAGCTGAGTTTCATTCTTGATTGTCAGAAACTACGTTTGGTTTACAAATTCCTGAATGTATGTGCACGTAGCTGACAGGACTATATGGAGCGTGGTCTGGGTTGGTGCAGATGGTCACATAGAAAAGGGAACTTAATAGATGCTCTCTCTCCACCTTCTGAATCATCAGGGAGGGCTGCTTTTTGCTTTTTACTTGATGAGGTTTAGGATGGAAGAGACACCAAGCAAACAGTTTGCTCAAGTATGATACTGAAACCACTCTGGTTAAAAGACGTACTGTCACCAAGATATTATTAGAAACAGAAGAGGGAATGAACCACGAGAGACTGTGGGCTCTGGGAAACAAACTGAGGGCTTCAGAGGGGAGGGGAGTGGGGGATTGGGATAGGCTGGTGATGGGTATTAAGGAGGGCACTTATTGCATGGTGCACTGTGTGTTATACGCAAATAATGAATCATGGAACATTGCATCGAAAAATGGGAATGTACTGTATGGTGACTAATATAACAAAATAAAAATTATAAAAAAAGATATTATTAGAAAATATATCACATTCAGATTTATTTTCAGTTACAAACTTATTAATTATAGGAGTAAGTTAAAAAGGGGAAAGATAAGAAAAAATATAAAAATCCACCAATATGTAAATGATTAAATGAGTCATGGAATATCCATTCAGAAGTTTCTAGAATCATTAAATTTTGTTCCAAGAATATAGAAATGTGGAAAAAGTACTTTAAGTATAAAAAGCTAATCAGTATAGCAAACTATTATAGGAGCATATCTTTACGAGAGCAATGCATAGAAAAAATAAACTGGGAGAAAATATATTCATATGTGCAGTAAATGCTTATATAGCACTTATGTATTAATTAGGGTAGTGTAGGCAGTGGTAAGAAATAACCTGCAAAGTGTATAGTGGCTTCAACATCATAGTCCAGAGCAGATATTTGTGATTAGAGGAAGGCATCACTCCGTATAGTGATCCAGGTTCCTTTTATCTCATGGATCTGTTACTACCTAGGACCCTGATTCCTCTCTCGCAAATGCTGACGGGGAAGACAGTATGAAGAAGGCAACTTGCTTCTGAACATTCTTAGCCTGCTGCATGTCATTGGTGAGAACTAGTCAGATGGCCCCACTTGGGGTGCAAGAGAGTCTGGGAAATGTAGTCCTTCACTGTGCAGCCACTTCCATTATGCCAAGGCAAAGCACAGATTTGTGCTAAATGTTAGCAATTTCTGTTAAACTGAGTAAGAGGAACGGAACTAAATCAGAATCTAGGTCTCTGACTCTGAAATCTAGGCTTTTACCTACCGTGTGGTTTGGAGGCTAAAAACCTAGGAGTTTTCCCTACAGATTACAAATGGTTAATGGGTTTCGGCAGAGCACCTCTAGGCCATTAACGTTAATACCTTAGGAGGTTGTGCTGTCTGTTAGAAACTCTGGGTTGGTGTCAGTGCTTTCTCAGGTTCCCACTTCCCCCAGCTCCTGAGCAGTCTCCTGTGCCAGCAAAAGCCCAGAAATCCTGCCTGGAGCCCCTACTTAGGTAGAGTTAGGGAAGGAGATTCTTCCTTGCAAGTGAAATCAGCTCAGCTGCGAGGGTCCTAGTTTTCGTGTGAAGGTGTAAGAAGCCACCCTTGAGGGTTGAAATTGATTGAGATGATGATTGAATCTGAGCTCCAAGATCTTGCCCAGTCTCATTAGTTGCACCTTTCACGTTTCCTGAGGGCCACCATGCAGGCGTTCCTTCACATCAGTAGGGAGAGACCCACAGTGTATTTGGTACTTAATTCCCAAGCATAAGGGGATTTCTTCTTAGACTAAATATTGGGATTAAGGCTTTTGACTGGTTTATCACCCAAACCATCCTCTTGAATGTTGCCATTGAAGTCATGAGTTTTAAAAGAACAAACTGATAATCAGGGAAGAGGTTATTCCAGCAGATATCACCCACGTCTTCTAGGAAAACTGAGAACAGTGTGGCTCTTGCTGCTGATGGTCCATTGCTACTTTGTCATGGTTTCTACGCTGAAGATTTTTGTACACTTTATTTTATCTGCTCTTTGGAAGAAATCTACAAAGCAGATGTTATGTTCATCATCATACTCATTATCACCTTGTATATTTAAAAGCTGAAATTTGAAGAGAGGATGTAATTTGCTCAAGGTCACATACTTAATAAGTAGAGTCTAACTTCAAAGCCCGTGTTCTTTTGCTAGATCATTTGTCATTTTAATTTGTCCAGAGTCCATCCCCACTTGTCTTAATATTCCAGTTCCTTTGGGAGTCTACCTGTCTTACATCTTCTTGGAGTGAAGCTGCTCACTTCCCAGTACGAAAATGAGGGGAGCCAATCTTTTCCATTCCTTCCTGTTCTCTGCATACCCCAATGGTAGAATGTGATCTAAGCATGGGCAACTAGATACTGAATCTTGGGTAAGGGAAACAAGAATGAGGAGGGAGCCATGTGTGACTATAAAGTCTGTTATGGCACTCTTATAGCTTTATAATCATGGCCCTCTATTACCTCCTAGATTTCTGCTAGTTTCCAAGCCTGTTCTCTCAGACTTTAATAAATCCTGTGATCTCTCAGGTATCTGTCTAATACACCTTCTCTAGGTTAGGTGACCCAGAGTTGGGTTCTGTTGCTTTTAATTAAAAGCACTATATTATATATTTGGATGCTCTTTGTAAGCTATTTTTTACAAGTATCAGGAATTCCATACATAAACTGGCTTAGACAACAAGGCAGTGTATTAATTCCCATAAAAAGGGCAGAGAAGGTGTCAGGGATTTCTCTAATCCTGGTAGAATGGGCCAATCCACTATTGCCAAACACTGATTATAAAATTCTTCTCCTTGGCTTTCTTACTTTCTTACCTTAAAACTCATGGGAATGATGAGTCATAGTTGGACTCACTGTTGATAATTAGAAGTCATAATGTGGAATGTGGATCACCTTAATGAGAAGCTGACTTACATTGTTTTTTTCTAGTAACAATATGCCCTGTAAGACCTGAATTACACATTTTTCCAGTCTTACTTCACAGGGGGAAGTAGCATTAGGGTTTAGAGTTGGGGATGTTTCAAAGAAGCTTGGTATGATTGCTTTTGTAAAGCATCGAATTATGAAAATTCAGTACAAGGGCATATATTCAAAATGCAGAAAAAGAAAAGAAATAGTCTTATAGATTCAATAACATACAACACTTTTTAATTAACCAAATATGTGTAAATGGCCCTCATTTCCCAGATTCTCCCAGCAAGAGGTACATGCTGACTGCCTGATCTTTCTCTCCCTCAAGGAACTAAATGTGGCTGATTGCATTTCCTCCTGGGGAGCCTTTCAGTAGGGGGAGGAGTTTCTTTTTTTCTCTTTTTCTTTTGTATTAAGGGCTTCTGGGAAATAAATACTCTTCTAAATCATATACGTGAAAGTGACTACATTTTTCTTCTTTTTTTTTTTTTTTTAAGAGAGATATAAACCATTCTTTACTTTCCAGACTAAGAGCTAGAGACATAAATACGAAGGTAAGTAATATGATGTTCCTATTTGAAAGTCTGGTTAGTTACAGGAAGAAGTTATAGAGGAGTAGGGGAGGGGGAGTAACACCAAGAGGAAATGATGACAGAGAAAAGTACAAGAGAGGCCTTTCGTCTTATCTCTTTTTCCCCACAGAAACATAACCCCCCCCCCCCCNCCCCCCCCCCCCCCCGAGAATGCCAAAGAAGGCAGGTTGCGGAATGATGCACACATTCCAAGGGGCACAACCACAGCAGCCTGTATGGATAGACAGGAGACATTCTTTTGGAGTAACCTTACCATCTTGATAATTTTCAGGCTGTCAGTATTTACTTAGGAAATTGTTGTGTTTTTGAGACCTGGCATATACGTGGGAGCAGATACCGAATTTCATGCTGTCCCCTTTGCAGATATTTAGGTGATACCTGGAGGAACTCATTCGAAAAATAATGCCCTTTCTTCATCAGCTTCTTGATATGAGAATTCATCAATGAAGAAGAAATGAGTGATGCCTCCAGTTTATAGTTGACACGTTGACATGAGTATTTATAAACAATTGAAACTAGAATAACACTTGAGACTAAAATAGGTCCCAAAGTCCTACAAAACAAAATGAAAATTTATTTCTTTGAAGACCAGTTCTAGCTAAGTTCTAGCTAAAACCACAAAGAAATAAGTTAGAGGCATCTGACAGTGATCCAGGCCAATGGGGCAGGGAAGTGGAATACAACCTAATATCAGGACTGAATAATCGCTTACATTTGATTTGCAAGATAAAGAAATTTAACCTCCTTCAGTGTGTTTCAAAAACACATTGGAATAGGACTAAAATCTGGTAGAGATAGGAATACAGTCTGGTAGAGATATGGCCTAGTGCTGAAAAGTATTCAGTGTCCCAGGAAACTAACGCTACTTAAAAAAAGAAATGCAGCCTAAGAAACAAAAGTGCTACTTAAAGAAAAAAAAATGTAGCCAAAAGAAACAAAAATGCAGCTGAGATAGTTTTCAGATATGTGACAGAGGATGAATGCTTTTATGTTTTTTTTGTTGTTGTTGTTCGTTTGTATTTTGGGTTTTTTTGGTAAAGGAAGCATAAATGCACTGTTTCTTAAACGACAGAATTATTATTTTATAATAAGTATGCAGCTCTCTTTGCAACAGAAAATGTCCATCTGCTACCACGGGGTTTGCCCTGCACAAAGCTGCTTTGAAAAAAACAACATTGTATCATTAATTTAGACCTGCTGTGGATGTGAATACTTATAAGCAATTGGTTCTACTGTAATCTACACAATGAAAAATATCTTAATTAATGGAAAATGCTCAAAGGAGTGACCAGGGCACTTTCAGCCACAGCACTCACAGGACAAATTGTAATGGGAGATGTTTTAATGGAAACTTTTAGTTGGCCCTGACATTTTCT
The DNA here is from genome assembly GCF_002007445.2 of Ailuropoda melanoleuca. Classification (NCBI taxonomy): domain Eukaryota; kingdom Metazoa; phylum Chordata; class Mammalia; order Carnivora; family Ursidae; genus Ailuropoda; species Ailuropoda melanoleuca. Next base: position 27,457,859 of record NC_048223.1, read on the forward strand.
CCAATTATTAGCTTCACTTTTTCCTCTGTTCAGCTGTGCTTTCACTTTTATTCCACATTGACCTCTCCTAGCCACTTAACCTAATAAAAGTAAAAGAACGTAGAAATCCTAACTTGACGATGACATACCCCCAATGAACAGAATCATTTTAAGAATACATTGTCTAGAAGGCACACGTGATGATTGTTCATTATCAGCGAAATAAATAAGGTATAACCTCATTTTTGGTGTCATTATCTCCTGGAATGCATCAGAGAGTCTAAAAAGGAGAGGCATAAAGAATTCGATGTACAGGTACCCCCCACTCTCTGAAAGTTCACAGTACTGTAACTTTGCTTTTATGAAAAACCTATGTTAGTACCTTTTACCAAGAGGGTATACTCCTTGCTTGAAGCCACTTCCGCTTATGAAATGTTTCATAGGAAAACTCTATTTTCTTTCTTTTCCTTTCCTTTCCTTAACTTTCCTTTCCTTTCCTCTTTTGTCTTTTCCTTCCTTCCTTCCTTCCTTCCTTCCTTCCTTCCTTCCTTCCTTCCTTCCTTCCTTCCTTCCTTCTTTTGAGAGAGAGAGCATGCACGCATGTTGGGGAGAGGGGGTGGGGCAGAATCTCAAGCAAAATCTCTTAAGACCCAAGGGCCCCACACGGGGCTCCATCAAAGGACCCTGAGACCATGGCCTGAGCTGAAATCAGGAGTCAGATGCCCCCTAGGGACCCCAAGAACACTTTGCTTTCAAACAGCAGGGGGTCTCTGTACTTAGGAAGGAGTGCGCTAAAGAGGCTCTCCCGTACTAGGGTATATTGGGAGGGCAAGATAAACCTTATAAGTGGGCACTAGTCTGATGTGATTCCAAAAAAGGTTTGAAAAGGATCATTCATCCAGATATCTTGCTATTGGCCAAGAATTTCTTCAGCTGTTCATCCTTTTGGATTTTGAAGCTCTGTATCATTTCTTCAGATGTGTCTTATTGCCACAGACATTCTTTATCAGATCATCTTCCTACCAATAATATTTTACGTATGTAATATTTGCTTTTTTATTAAGTATTTCTTTGTAACTTATTTCTCCCAGAACCCTAAAATCTAAGATTATTATGACCATTTTACAGTTGAGAAGACAGACGCTCAGAGTGGCTGTGAATTACTTCCAGTCCAAAGCCCGATATTGGAGCCTAGAGCTTTCGGCTCCTGGTGTGGGCCTCCCTCCCTCCACAAGGGAGACTTGGGATAAGCTCACAGGGTTAGTGAGGGTGAGAAGCAAAAAGAGAAGAGACGGAAATGAAAGAGTAAGGCGAACAGAGGTGGGAAGCTGAGGAGGATAACACTGTATTTCCCATAGGAACCCTTAGCTATCTCTTTGTTTGCACTCGGCGTGGCTATTGTCCTTTCAGGAAAAACTCTGATTTTCTTTTCTTTTGCTCATAGTTGTTGAAGATTATAAGTTGAACGCTTAGCTCTTTATTCCCTGGTGTGTGACCTTGAGCCAGTTGCATGATCTCTTTAAACTCCATTTACTCATCAATAAGAATAATGCTGAAAGTTCCATCCCAGAGTCCACTCAATGAGGTAAGGTTTATAAGGTAACTCAGTAGCAACAGTGCCTGGAACACAGTAACGGCTCAGTAAATGTGATTGTCATTAATATATAATAGACGTTTGTGGGTTTCTGACTGCCTAATGTCTGAACCCCCTTTATGTACTAGGCAGCTCATTGATACGCTCTTCATCGGTGTTGCCGCTCAGGTACTTCTGGTTCTTCTTCTGAGCACATGGTAAAATTGTCTTTCCCTACACCCCACTTCCTCTTGAGTTTGGCTGTGGCCATGTGACTTGCTTTGGCCACTAAAGTTTAAGCAGGGATGACCTCATCACTTCTGGTTAGAAGCTTTAAGCACTGGTATATGTTTCACCACATTCACCCTTTGCCATGATGATGGCCTGCAGCTTTCCACATAGAGGCTGTCCTGTCAGCCTAGGTCCTTGAGTGAGAATGAGAAGAGGGCTCAGGTAACTAGCTGTAGATATGTAGTATGACTGAGGGGGGAAATAAAAAAAAAGAAAAGAAAAGAAAAGAGGGCACCTGGGTAGTTCAGTCGGTTAAGCATCTGCCTTCATCTCAGGGCCCTGGGATCGAGTTCCGCAGTGGGCTCCCTGCTCAGCGGAGAGCCTGCTTCTCCCTCTTCCTCTGCTGCTCCCCCTGCTTGTGCTGTCTCACCCTCTCTCTGTTGCTCTTGCTCTATCTCAAATAAATAAATAAAATCTTTAAAAAAGAAAAAAGAAAAAGAAACAAATATTTTGTGTTTAAGCCACTGAGATTTTTGGGATGGTTTGTTTAGCAGCATAATTTAGCCTCTCCTATCACCCTACCCTCTGAGCCTTGGCAGAGCCCCATTCGCATCCTGGAAGTACAGAAGGATAGATACTTTTGTCACCTCTCTTATAGGCACTTGATCCAAGGTTGACCAATCAGTACATCCACCTAAATATATAAACTGGGAGCTAGAAATTCAGAGAAGCAGGGATAGTGGATGCATGATTCCCACTCATTCTGGTGGCAGTAGCAAAGCAGGAAATGTACCTTTCTGGGAAAATCAAGGATAACAGATATGGGAGTAACATCTGGGGTCTGGGGCCATTGGTGGAAATTTTTGTAAACTACTGTGCCTGGTTTTTGGGGACATCAGAAGTAGAGTCCCCACTGGGTAAGTTTTGCGGTAGGACTCTGGCACTGGTTGGGGTGTGGTCTGGTATCCCTTGTTCCTGACCAATTTCCAACCTTCTTATCCACTCAACTCTGCAAGCAGCTGATATCATTTCAATTCATTCATGTTCTGATTAAAACAGCCAGAAATGTAATACTTGCAAAAGATTCCTGAGTAACACAATATATAAAATAATTTTAGAATTTTCTTTGTTAACGTGCAGGGTTATTTTAATGTATTTCTGGCAGTTTGAATTAGTTGCTCTAAATGCCATTGCTTGTTCTTGCCAACAGTATACTTAGTTTAGAAATGCCCACACTTTTTTTCAGCAGTTTCTTTTTAACATATTAAGTTCATTTTTTTAAAGATTCTTAATGAATGAAAGTCCACGTTTCATGTACAGTTTAAATTACGTTAAAAATCTGATGATTAAAACCATTTCTTTTACTCTTTCCTTCTGAAAAGTGTGAGTTAATTGTCCTGTTTGTCTACTGATTGAAGCATTACATGACTAAAAAGACTAAGGAACCTTTGACTGTTTTAATTGAAGGTCACATCGTTCTCTTTATTTTCAACTTGGTTTTATCTAGACATGAAGATAACCTAGAACAGCTCAGAAGTTTCTTTCCAGCTCCATGATTCCTAAGACCATGATTTAGTTACAAGAGTCAGAATTCCCACTGAGGGAGATTCCTTTAGTTCATTGGGTAACATGATAACTCTTCTAAGCGGTTGTTAATCGTGCCACGACTTGACAACTAAATGGAACTGTAACCTGTGCGCTGAGGGACTGGGAGGAGAGAGACTCCTTACAAGTGCCCAGCAGAGATGTCATTTTACAGATCCTGGGTTCACTTTTTGAACTTGGGAAAAAAATCGGGAGGGCAAATTTATTCCCAGTGGCTGCACCAACAGTGTCGTTTCCCTGCTGCCGTGCAAATGCCAGAGTAACTCTGATGGGCTCTCTGCCACCCCTTTCCGTCTGCGGTTCACCAAGTCTAAAAAAGAAAATTAAAAACGACAACAAAGTCTGGAAATACAAGCAGCCGGAGAGCTAGACCGCATGACGCAAAGTAGAGGAGGGATCAATGAGGATTTCCCCTGTTGTGCAGTATGTGTTTCTGGAAAGGTGGAGAAGAAAACAGTGGGGGAGGAGAAGGGGGTTATCCCAGGATCAGGCCCCTTCTATCGAAGGCTTAAACTAGAAAAAGCGAACTCTTGTGAAGTGATGAGACTTGGAGCCATAATGTGATGTGAGCAGGTTAGATCCCAAAGTGTGGGTTAAGATAACTGCTCTATGTGAAAGCAAAGGCTTTTTTCCAGAACCACCAGTTAATGTGTTTTACAATGTTCTGTCTCATGGGAAGTGAAGCTAAAGGAAGCAAAAAAGCCCAGAGTAAGCAATATATGGAGTGTAAATGTAGAAACTTAAGGTTGATAGAAACCTCAAATGTTAGAGAACACAAGTTTCAGAAGCCAACTTCTAAGATCTAATTACTAGTCTAACTTGACTACCAGATTTGTTCTGCACATAGGAAGGAGCTGGGTTGCGAGTCAGCAGATCTCCCTGAGGATTCGGGTGATGTGAGAATGGTCGAAGATTTTTTTTTTTTCCCCCTTAGAGGAAAGGACTCTGCCCTATAGACTAAAGTCTGGAGACATCAGGTGACTTCCCAGAGGTCACAGAGCTTTTCCAGAATAGAATCTGGAGTAGTACTCAGGCTCTGAGGATGAGACCGTGATGTCTTAGGCTTATCTTCGTTTCATTCACCTTGATCCCTTGTTGGGTGCAATGGCTGCTCTTCAAATAGCTGTCTGTTGAGACTCAGTGTCAGGACTCACTGCTCAGCCTGTCAGGGTCACTTTAGAAAACAGATAAACCTTTAACAGGTGTCCTAAAGCTCATTTTTATCCCAAACTAACAGTTTATAAGGGACATTTGAGAGATGGAGCGTCCTGGAGTGTTACTTGCTGGCTCTGGACCCAGCTCTTCTGGGATGTAAGTTCCAGCTCTGCCCCTTACTCTGTGTGTCGTCTTGGGAGAGTTAATGTCCCTAAACCTCAGTTTCCTGGTGGTAAGATGGAGATGATAATGGTATCTGCCTCGTCTGGTTGTTGGGAGGATTTATTCATGCAAGGGAAGGATGTGCAAAGTCTGAAATCAGAGTTTGATAAACAGCAGGCAAAAGGAGAGCCAGGTATGAAAAAATAAAGAGTATGATACATATTAAGAGAAAGGAAGGAAGATATTTGTCTTAATACTTATTAAACTTTATTTTTGTCTTAATATTCATTGACATCTATTGCTTTCCCTACCTCCACTGCTGAATATGTTCCCCCCCCCCCAAATACGCTTACCTCGGCTACTCTCTTTGTAGACATCAATTGCACACCCAACTCAAAAGCAGAGACTCTGGGAGATTCTTCTTCTTTTTTAATTTTTTCTTTCTTTCTTTCTTTTTTTTTTTAATGTGTACAAGTTTGCCCTTGGGAGAGTCAGCAGGAAAATGTGCCAGAGATTAGGAAGTGGTGATTAGACCCCTGGGGACCAGCACAGCTAAGAGAAGAAGGACACCAACTGTGGTGAGAGATTTACAGTTGTAGAGCTGGAATTGGTCTTGGAGGTCATCCTGTTGACTCATTCATTTTAAAGAAGGGGGAAGGGAAGTCCACAGAGGTTGCTCGTGTCCCTAAGGTCTCAGAGCACTTCCACTCAGAGCATATCACTCTTGACTTTTCACTTTTCTATTTCTCTTCCTTATTTCCATTTCATCTTACGTTCTTTGGAATGCTCCCCATGCTGGATTGGTACAAGCATTTGGAGCTTCTCCGTCAATTGGTTCCTACCTTTGGATCTCTTGTGATTTTGGTAGGACCCCACCAGGGAGATTGCAGGCCAGGTATTCTGGACAAATGAACCTCTTGTTGGTGGCTGCGGCCTCATTCCTGTCCCTGAAGTTGGCAAAGAGTCTCCACCAGGGAGTGGAGTCTGGCCTGTGTCCGTGACTGTGAATCCCCTCCTGGCTGGCCATCTCTTACCCTGATCCCATCTCCTGACCGCTTCTGAGAGGCAAGTTAACCAACAAGAACAGCACCTGGAACTAGTTGAAGAGGCTTCTCTTCCAAACAGGAGGCATTCTATCATTGGAAGACTTTTCCAGCTAGTAGGAAAAAGTGTTTATAGGAGGGGCAAACCCCGGCTAACAGATGCACCCACGAGGGCAAAGACTGGGACCACCACATCCCTTATGCACACACTAGGGAGTGGTGGGTCTGGAGGTGAGAACTTTGACCTTTCTCTTTAAGGCCTTAAAGCTTCAGTGATAAAAGACCTGGAAAACAAGCTTTGCCAAATGGGTATCAGCTTTATAACGTCAAGCCATTTGTCCCCACAACACCTAGTGTTTAGGGAATGGCAACAGCTGCTCTTGGGTGGTGGCAGGTTTCATCTGCCAGCTGTGCCTGAGACGAGTGATGCGCAGGTGTTAACATCATCAGAATCACCTGAGGGCTTGTAAAATAGAGATTTCTGTGTCCATATCCAAGAGGAACCCGGGGATTGGCATTTCCAGCAAACTTGGAGGTGATGCTGATGCTGGTGGAGTGGAAACGACACCTGAAGAACCATTGCTGTAGGAGAAACAGGCCTCTGTTTCCTGAACTTTCTGCCAAATTTGCTGCGCCAGCTACTTTCCTTTTACCTTCAGCTGCTCAGACCTTCTTTCCAGTGCATATATGCTTGCAAATTCTCTTTGCACATGCAGATACAAATGGTCACCGCAACTCAAAGTTTTACCCCTCTCCAAACAGTTATTCTACAATGGGGCATTTCTTTTTTTTTTTCTGTTTTAAGATTTTATTTATTTATTTGACAGAGATAGAGACAGCCAGAGAGAGAGGGAACACAAGCAGAGGGAGTGGGAGAGGAAGAAGCAGGCTCACAGCAGAGGAGCCCCATGTGGGGCTCGATCCCATAACGCCGGGATCACGCCCTGAGCCGAAGGCAGACGCTTAACCGCTGTGCCACCCAGGCGCCCCTACAATGGGGCATTTCTGACTGGCCAATCTGCACCTTGGACATTGCTGGTTACACTGCGTGTCCAGCACCCTCCCCAGTAACTCTGCGCTTACACTGATGTGCATGGGGACTTTTGATTTATGTAACTAAAGAAGATGGGTGTGGTGAAATTTATTGCAGGTAGGCTTCTCAAGGGAAAAGGGGTGTGTTATAAGGAGTGGCCTTTTCTCTCTTCTCCAGCTGGGTCCTTGGACTGGTTGTTAAGAAGGCTGACTGTTTGGGGTCTTTTGTGGCCAAAACAACCTTGAAAAAGCAAAGCAAAGCTGGAGACATCACAATTCTGGACTTCAAGTTATATTACAAGCTGCAGTGATCAGAACAGTATGGTACTAGCACAAAAACAGACACACAGATCGATGGAACAGATAGAAAACACAGAAATGAACCCACACTGTATGGGCAATTAATCTTCCACAAAGCAGGAAAGCACATCCAATGGGGAAGAGACAGTCTCTTCAACAAATGGTGTTGGAAAAACTGGACAGCAACATGCAGAAGAATGAAACTGGATCACATTCTACACCAAACACAAAAATAAATTCAAAATGGATTAAAGACTTAAATCTGAGATGTGAAACCATAAAAATCCTAGAGGAGAACGTAGGTAGTAACCTCTTTGACATCGGCTGTAGCAACTTTTTTCTAGATGTGTTTCCTGAGGCAAGGGAAACAAAAAAATAAACTATTGGGATTTCATCAAAATGAAAAGCTTCTGCACCAGTAAAGGAAACAATCAACAAAATNACCATAAAAATCCTAGAGGAGAACGTAGGTAGTAACCTCTTTGACATCGGCTGTAGCAACTTTTTTCTAGATATGTTTCCTGAGGCAAGGGAAACAAAAACAAAAATAAACTATTGGGATTTCATCAAAATGAAAAGCTTCTGCACCAGTAAAGGAAACAATCAACAAAACTAAATGGCAACCTACAGAATGGGAGAAGATATTTGCAAATGATATATCCGATAAGGGGTTAGTATCCAAAATATATAAAGAACTTATCAAACTCAACACCCAAAAAATGAATAATCCAGTTAAAAAACGGGCAGACATAAATAGACAATTCTCCAAAGAAGACATACAGATGACCGACAGAAACATGAAAAGATGCTCAACATCACTCATCAACAGGGAAATGCAAATCAGAACTACAGTGAGACATCACTTCATACCTGTCATACAGCTAAAATCAACAACACAAGAACAATAGGTGTTGGTGAGGATGCAGAGAAAGGGGAACCCTCTTACACTGTTGGTGGGAATGCAAACCGGTGCAGCCACTATGGAAAACAGTGTGGAGGTTCCGCAAAAGTTAAAATAGAACTACCCTCCAATCCAGCATTGCACTACAGTATTTACCCAGAGGATACAAAAATACTAATTCAAAGGGACACATGCACCCTGATGTTTATAGCAGCCAATACAATAATCAAATTATGGAAAGAGCCTGTGTCCATTGACCGATGAATGACTAAAGGAAGATACGGTACACACACACACACTGGAATATTATGCAGCCATCAAAAAGAATGAAATCTTGCCATCTGCAATGATATGGATGGAGCTAGAGTATTATGCTAAGTGAAACAAGTCAGAAAAAGACAAATACCACATAATTTCCTGCCTATGTGGAATTTAAGGAACAAAACAAATGAGCAGAGGGGAAAAAGGAGACAGAAGCAAACCAGGAAGCAGCCTCAACTCTAGAGAACAAACTGCTGGCGATCATAGGGGAGGGGCATGGGGACATGGATGTGGGTCATGGGGAACAAGGAGTGCACTTGTGATGAGCACCAGGTGTTGTATGGAATTATTGGGTCACTGTATGATACACCTGAAACTAATATAACAGTGTATGTTAACTAACTGGAATTTAGATAAAAACTTAAAAAAGAACAAGGCGGCTGAAAGAACTGTTCAGTGAAAATCTCTGTGGCATTCTAGGCATCAACAGACTTGTTCTGGGGCCAGGCAAGTGGGTGGGTCTTGCATATGCTGATACCTGTTGGGCACTGGTTAAGGGCTCTTCAAGGGCGCACCTAAATTTTGAGGTGCTTCAGGCTCCCACAGGAGCCTGAGAGCAGTCCTAAAAATACTTGCTGGCCCTTGGTATATAAAACACACCAAGAGGAGGATGGATGTGCACAAACAGGGTCAAAAGCCATCCTGGGGAATCTGGGTGGAGCCCTGACTTTGCCTAATAGAACAGGGAGACCGTTAGCCAGTAGAGAAAGCCCGTTGGCAAGGGGGTGCCTGAGAATCCTTGAAGACGTATGTTTATTTGATTTTGATGACAGCTCATCCCATTTGCCGGGGAAACTGTTTTCATGTATCTCTGAGGTGAAGAGGGTTGTCTGGCCTAGATTCTCCTCCCAAGAAGCTCTTTTTCTGTGGCTCTTTGTGGTATGGGATGCCTGGCTTGCTTGCTAAGCCCAGAATCTTTGTGAAGACTGCCAACACGAGGCTCCTTCAGGCCGAGGTTAGCAGCTAAGTGTTTAAATCATCTGGCTGTGTTGCAGGATTCTTTCTCAGGCAGGGCGCCCAAGGGTGGCATATTTTCTGGGATGGCCTGCCAGCTTCTTCTCATGCTTTCTTTCCTTTATCCAGGGTGGCCAGGTGCCCCCCTAGAGCTGTGAGCTGGGAATCAGACGCATCCACAATCATGAATTTTGCAAAATCATTTGCATGTTTAACCTTCCTCTGCTTCTCTTATTCTCAGACAGATGCAGGCAAAGCCATTTCTGTAGACGTTTCCATGCTGCTGAACAAGGCTGGGATGGTGATGAAATAATCATTAGGACTCTTTGAATCTTCCTCCCCAGGTCTCTTTTAAGAAGGGCGTTTTGAGCCACGGTGTTTCAAAGACACTTTATCAGTAAATATATCATGGATTTTTATTTCACCCCTGGCCTCAAGACCGTATTATGGTTTATCTTCCAAATCCATGCAGAAGTACTGACGTTGTGCATTTCTATTCTGTGGAAACAGTACTGATAATGAAATCAGAAGATCTGGCCTTCAGTTGTGGCCTCCCACTTACAAAGTAGGTGAGCTCCCCTGTGACATGGGCTGAGATGGGTTTGCTTACTCAGTATGGTCATTGTGAGGGTCAAATGCAGATAAATCTACTTGTGAGACTGTTAAAAGCATACAAAATAAAGAATTTATAGGATAGAAAATATCACATAGTTATCAATTATATCAGGCCACGGTGATCAATATCAGCACATCCAGCTAAAAGGGATCGCTCTCTGCTCTGTAGGTGATTTTTGTATCTAGATAGACCAGGGATCAAATCCAGATGATTCTCCTTCCAGACTGCTTAATTCTGTGAAACGTATTGCAGCCCTCTGAATCTTGGTTTTGATACATTTGCCTTTTCGGACATGGTGAGGATTATAGCTAGCATATACACAGAAGGATTCCTTCCACCTAATCAATGATATTATCATTTTATTTTTTGACTATTGCCACCTACAAAGGAAATCTTTGGTGCTGTATGGAACAAACTCTTATCTGGCAGTGAGTGCTATTACTAAGACATGAAATTCAATTATGGAATCTCTGTCATGGCTCAAGCAGCAGGGATTCCCTAAAGAGCTGCTGAGTTTCCCTGAGTGGGGGGAAAATGCTTCAGAGGCAAACCATCACTGACTCTCCAACATTGACATCTCTGTTTTTTTGTGAACAGTCTCCCATTGTCAGGTTACCTGTTGTCTTGCCCGCCTAGGCTTAATCTTCATCTCCCTACAGAGCTGCGTGCTCTTACCCTAGCGACATTAATAACACAACCTTTGTATCCATATCTGCAATAAACAGGACACAATGTCATCTCTCCTGTGAGCCCTTCCCTGGGTAACAGCCATGCCTGGGGCTCCTTCTTCCATAACTCACTTTGCAGTTACTGCCTGTCATCAAGAAATTCTTATCTGTAACTCAGGTAGCACCGTATCATTCTTTTCTCGAATTGTCTAGAACATGCAGCACAGTACTGTAAATATATACACATATCTTGAGTTTTCTTTCTTTCTTTTGTCTATTAACCTCTCCAGATACATTCTGAGTGCTTTCTGGAGGGGCCATGACTTTCCTACCTCACAGAGTTAATGCAGAGCTGGTAGCCCAGTGGGGGGCACAGAAGAGGCATTTGGTATGAATTTTTTGGCTGAGATGGGAAGGGAGCAATGGTTTCTGTGGTGCATATCTGCCCATTCGTGCTATAGGGTGCTGCTAGATTTGAGTTTTTTCAGGAGGTAGATCAATTGCTTTGCTCTATTGAATACTTTCTAAGGATCCTTATGGATGTTTGTTTGATAAATGCCAGAATCTCTGGAGAACAGGGGGCACCAGATGGGAATTCGTGTATTAAAATACTTGTTTTGAAGGATACCAGACACAAAGGAGAGCATATAATATTACTTCATTTAGGGGCACCTGGGTGGCTCAGTCAGTTAAGCGTCTGCCTTCAGCTCAGGTCATGATCCCAGGGTCCTGGGGTCGAGCCCCACATTGGGCTTCCTGCTCAGGGGGAGTCTGCTTCTCTATCTCCCTCTGCCCCTCCCCCTGCTTGTGCTCTCTCTCAAATAAATAAGTAAAATCTTTAAAAAATTACTTGATTTAATAAGGGCCCCAAATAAGCAAAACCACACCTTTGCCTCTCTCCTGGGAGGTGCAGTGACTGGCAGAATCTGGGAGAAGGTTTGTGGGATACTGTGGTATTTTGTGTCTAGGTCTGGAGGATGGTTAGAGAGATGTGTTCACCTTTGTGAAAATTCATGCAGCTGAGTACTTACAATTTGTGTGCTTTTGTTCCCATATATTATTCATTAATAGGAGAAAAAAATCTCATTTGTGTTCTCTCATTTATTTTGTTAGTACAAGAGTAAAAGCAATGTCAGTTTGGGTTCAAATAGAGATGACGTTATCATGACCTCCGGCTAAATTCTGTCTGCTCCACATACCTTGGAAAAGAGAACTTTTGCTCGTGTGGGATGTCTCTAGGACTTAAAAGCACGGTTTATAGAGAAGTGAAAGTCAGCTGGTGGACAATCTGCAGTTTGTCTTGCCTGGAGACCAAAGAAGAAGTGGCAGGGGACTCTTCTTGATCATCGATTATGAAAACAGCCATCAGTGGGTCAGACAGCAAGGTCCCAGCTTAGGTCTGCAAGGGCTTGGCTGTCTCACTGGGTTCACAGACAGCTTTTATGGAGAATGTTGACAAAGCATTTGCACATTCATTCACATAGGCAAACCTCATGATTTCTTAAGGGAGACAAAATATGTACTTGTGGTCTAATTTTTCTTTGAGGGAAGAAATCTTAATTTATACAGAAACTAAAGCTTAACAGTCTAACAGCATATTTTTGCTAAACACACACACACATACATTTTTGGTGAATAACAAGTCATTTAAAATGTTTCTTCTCTTTTTGGAAGGGTTTGCACACAAGCTTTGGTAACACTATTTTTTATTGCTTATCTGCCAATTCTTTCCTAGGGAAGAGAAGTATTGAATGCCATGATAAAACACATTTTGTGCTCACATGACCAGGCTCCAGTATTGGGGTTTTCCCAGTTTTATTCTGGGACACCTGGGATGGTGTTTTTCAATTTTGTGTCAGAACCACCTGTGTTAGTTATTAAGAAGTATGAATTTCCAAGCCCCAGTGCACATAAGGAATCTCTGGTGGGCAGGCCTCAGGATGCTACACTGAAATAAGCTCTCCTGTTGATTCTTTTTATTTTTTTAAAGGTTTCATTTATTTATTTGAGAGAGAGAGAGAGCACAAGCAGGGAGAAGTGCAGAGGAAGAAGTAGGCTTCCCTGTGAGCAGGGAGCCCCAGGTGGGGCTCATTCCCAGGACCCTTGGATCATGATGACCTGAGCTTAACTGTAGACGCTTTCTACAGGTAGACGCTTAACTGACTGAGCCACCCAGGCGCCCCTCTCCTGTTGATTCTTAAGCACACTGAAATCTGAAAACCATTGACCCAGTAGCTACTGGCAGGGGTCAAACATACTCCAGGGGGTGGGGGGATGTTGACCCAGGAAGCTTCCCAAGAATCTCTTGGAAGGAACTTGTGTTGGGAACACAAATTCTAATTTGTCTTAGAGAGCCTCTAACCTTAGGTGGGAAAAATGTGCAAAATGTCCATAGCTTTGTCTTCCTGGCAGGGTGAGACAAGAAGTTCGTTGTGCATAGACAGTGAGCCTGGCAACCCTACTTTTCCAGTATTTGCCCCTCTGTCCTTCTGTATTGGCAGGAATCCTGACTTTTGCATTCCCTTTGAATCAGAAAATTGTCCTTTTCTGTGCATTTCTTTTTGCCACAGCAGGCTATTTCTAAAAGAACAGTGCTGCCTTTCTCTTTTGTGGATTGTTTTCTTTCTTCCCAAAAAACACTTGAAAGTCTCCTCCCCTCTGAGTTTTGCTCAGTTGACTTTATTACAAGGACACATCACTAAAAGTACATTTAGTTAAATATGGGGGGGAACTTTGTTGGAAATTATCTAGAAATAAACTGTGAGGGAAAAAAGATTACCTCTGGTATAAATAAGCATTTCTTGGGAAGGGCTGCAAAGAATACCCCAAAGCAAACTGGTTGGTTTCTTCCATTCCCAGAATCAGCATGAGTATTGGAATTAGAAGCATCAAGAACATCAGAATATTGTCTTGTGATTTCACTATTTTCAGTCTGAACTTTGCTATCTGGGAAGCTCTGGGGGAGGAAGGTGTTCAGATTTTCTTTGGTGGATTAAAAAATGGCAGATTTGTAAATGAAATAAGGAAGATGTCAGATCTGAGAAACAATTTCTAGGAGCTACAGACTTGGGAGTGTGGGTCTTCCATGGCAGGTTCCTGATATAATCCAACTGCATGGAACTATTAATAGCAAATATAAGTATGAACCAGCCTAGAGATGCCAATGGGCACTTGTCAAGGAAGGTTAATTATAATCGAAATGTTTCAATATATGGTTTTGAAAATTTCCAAAAATTAGGATGTCAACAGGGGGCAATATCTAAAGATACTTTCAAATTATGGCAGCTGGGGAATGGGAGGTCTCTGGTGCTGGCATCTCGTGGACAGAGGCCAGGGATGCTGCTAGGCATCCTACATGTGCAGGACATGCCCTCTACCCTCTAACACAATTCTCTGTCCTCGAATGTCAAATGGTCAAGGTTGACTGTGGAAAGCAGGGAAGTACAGTGAAGATTATGTTGGGAGGGACATGCCCTCTACCCTCTAACACAATTCTCTGTCCTCGAATGTCAAATGGTCAAGGTTGACTGTGAAAGCAGGGAAGTACAGTGAAGATTATGTTGGGAGTGCTCAGAAAGCTGTTTCAGTGATCTTTATAACAAGTTCCTACAATGGGGAAAGTATCAAGCCTGCAACCTGAAAAAAAAAAAAAAAGATTTGTGTGTTAACATGATGAAAAGAAGAGAGAACTCATAATATCTATTTTTGTTTCCATTGTCTCGAATTGGAAAGCATTTCCCGACTGAAAGGAAGAAAACTAAAAACAAAATAAAGTGTATGGTGGCCTAAGAAATCCAACAAGTGAGTAAAAGAAGATTCAGTACATTTAAAAGAAGTCAAGTATCTGAGAATAAAAAGAACTGTGTCTCTACAAAGCTAACAGGACTTAGAAATGTGATTTCTGAGTCTCAGCATCATTGTCAGTAACCTCTGAGGGCTCATAAATAAGTTCTGGAGAAATGGAGACAGTCAAATAATTCCATTATCCTCACAAAGGCTAGCTTCTGGTTGATAGAAACTGGCAATCTTGACATTTACAACCATGCAACATTCTGAAATAGATCATTAAATTGTTTATCTTTAGAAAAGGCAAGGATCCTTAGCCACCTGTGTGTATGCATTAAAAGGAAGGTATCTCAAGGTGAGATAGTTCCTTTATAGATACCTATATGACGATGGCAGATCCAAGAAGCTCTCCAATTACAATTTTTCTTGAGGTCAGCAGAGCTAGTTGTATCTGGTTTTATGGACCTATGTCCACCCATTTGGACGTCTCTAGTGGACTTCCACAGGCTTCAAACACTGGTCCTGCCTTTTTTTTTTTTTTTAAGCCAAAGGCTGAATGAGAGATGATGCAAAGCAAGGAAGAATAACACATATATTGATTATAATAAAAATTCTACTTACCGCCTCCAACAAATTGGAATGATGATTCGAAAGTCTCCAAAAGGAATTTCAGTAGTGGTGAGTACATGGGCTTTAATTTTCCTCAAAATGTTAAACATGGATGTAAAAATAAGGAAGAGTTGGGTTTGCTAGCAGTTTCTGAAGAACATTGGTGGTTGAAATGGATCACAATCTGAACAATATGAAATAACTGTCAAAAGATAAACACTAATAAAACATTAGACTGCTTAGTGGGAGATCATGAAAGTGATTGTTTATGCTAATCAGGTCACATGGAATATCTGTTATGTTCTCGTATGATTTTTAAAGAGGAATATTATGATTGAGCTAGTATTTAAGATGAGGAGGAAGATGATGTTGAGTTGGTTTAGAAGCCATGTCCTAGGAGAAATATTTGAAGAGGATGGAGAAGACAAAAAATGTACAGTGGAGTTGGTGAATGGGTTCCTTAAGATTTTAGGAAAGTTATTGCATAAGAAAAGTTGTTCCCTGCTAAGAAGTAAGATGGGGGTATAGGAATTATAGGATTTTTGGGCCTCGTAGAAAACACCATCCAGGGGCGCCTGGGTGGCACAGCAGTTAAGCGCCTGCCTTCTGCTCAGGGCGTGATCCCGGCGTTATGGGATTGAGCCCCACATCAGGCTCCTCCGCTATGGGCTTGCTTCTTCCTCTCCCACTCCCCCTGCTTGTGTTCCCTCTCTCACTGGCTGTCTCTATCTCTGTCGAATAAATAAATAAAATCTTAAAAAAAAAGAAAGAAAACACCATCCAACAATTGAAATGACACTAGAGAAGATCCTATCTACTGGAGAGCAGTGTGGGGCCCTGAAAAGGAGCATGGATTTTGAAGAAGGGATTCCTTCATTTGATGGAAAGTTAGATTGCATCAGAAGGTCCCACACGTGGTTGCTTACCAGAATCACCTGTGAGCTATTTTTTAAACATAGTAATGTCAGGAATACATCCCAGAGGATCAGATGGAATAGATGTGGGGAAGGGCTTAAAAATCTAGATTGTAAAACAAAGTTGTGCAGATGATCCCGATGTGCAGTCATATTTGAGGACCATAAGGCCTCTCTTCAGTTCCTTGATTCTAAGTGAAGGTAAGATCATACAGGGACGGTCAAGGTCCCAACAGCACCTCTGTGAATTGCACGTGTTTTCTGTCCATCTCAGATTTTGTACAGGGTTTATCAAACTCAGGCACCTTGGTGAAAAGTTTACACAGATTATCTCACTTAATCTTCACAATAAACAAATGAGGAAGGTCTTATCTTTAGAATCACATTATACTTGTGGAAGCTGAGGTTCAGAGCAGTTGGAGAATGGCTTGGTAGCAGAATTGGGATTCAAGCCCAGGTTATCTAGCGGCAAAGTCAGTCCTCTCCACTGATTTGGTCTTCTGCCTGCCACTCTGCTATTCTGAAAACAAAAGAGTGTTAGCTATGGATCCTGGAAAATGTAGGAAAATGATAAATGTGAGAGATACTCCTGCTTTGCCGTCCTCATCACCCCCTTTCTCAGACTTACGTCAATTCTACAGCTTCCTCATTCTTCCTTTGACACGTTAGTGAAGCACATATTTCCTTCATTCTTAAGATAGGATTCTGTATTTCCTAAAATGTCAAAACCTTCCTGGATCTTTGATTTTGTTTTCAAATCAACACTAGCAATATTTTTGTGGCTTATTGAGAGCTTCGTTTGTGCAGAATTTGCCTGAATGGATTGAAAGGATAGAAGCTGTTTCAAGAAATAATCCCAACAGACGTGACCACCATGGCTTTGTCCTCACAAGCTTCCTACTGTAGGCAACAATTCATAATAAGTTGCATGTCATATGAATGAATGTAGGAATATATAGGAAGAACCCCCTGGTCAACCACCAATATAATGTGAACATTCTTTGTAAAAATTCCCCCACCAATTAAGCGCAGTTTGTGTGTTGGCATATCCTTTCTCTGAACCTTAGGATAATACATGATCCACACCATCAAGCAATTAATTGGAGTCATGTTTTTTCAGTTATATCAATTATCTATCTATCATCTACCTACCTGCCTGTCTGTCCTTTTATTTATCTGTCTACCTACCTACCTACCTAATGTCTATAGACTTGAATTGATTCATTAAGACACTTGAACTGGGATTCTAATTTCCCCAAACACAACTGCTAGAACAGTGGATATTCTGGAAGTATGTATGAACAATATGCCTTTGAACAAGGTTGCATGAACCCAGAGGGGAAATTCTCCCACTATTTTTCAGCTCTCAACTGCTCTCATCCCAGGCTCTGAACAAGTTTCATATAGCTGATGACCTTTGAAACACAAATCGCACAAATCAAATGGCTTCTTCATTCCAAGCCCAAGTTGAATTTTTTTTTAAGCCTTTTAAAAAAAATACAGTAGACTTAAATAAAATCTCCAGGCAGGCTGTGCAGTCGTGTCTGACCTTTTTGTAAATATGATGAATCAAATTCTAGTGTAAACACTGTGCTCTGGTAACGTTCCGCAGTGTGGGATGGCGGGTCTCAGGCAGAGGCAGGTTGGTTTTACTGAGTTGTTTCAAAAGGAGGAGAAAGGTGCAGGCCAACTGTCAATCTGGGGCAGCCTTGCCAGGGCTTTTTAATAAACCATTATTAGGCTATAGAATTCTTTCCAGGCTTTCGACTCTGCTCACGTTTAACTGATCACACTCAGTTTTCACAGCTGCTTCTCACATAACATCCTTGAGCACTTGCTGGAGACAGAGTGGGGTTTGAATTTTATCCAAGCATTGGATTTCCATTAAATTAAACAAAGAGCAAAAGGCAGGAGGGGAAAGGTATATTTAATGGAGATTGGGCACGCTGTCTGATTTATAGGTTCTCTGAGAAATCCTGCTTCTTTCCAGTCACTTAACAAACGTCTGTTGAGCTGTGACTTGGGCAAGAGCAGAGCACAGCCCAGAGGCTTGGGTGCAGCCCTAATGCTGTTGGGAAGTAGGAGGGGTCGGCCCTTTCTTTCTCTGGGCATTGTTTTGTGTGTGTGCGTGTGTGTGCGTGTGTGTGTGTGTGTGTGTTGTTTTGTTTTTTTTTGTTGTTTTTAATCTTTATAATCAAGATGCTAAATAAGACATTTTTCTGGCTGCTTTGGGCTCCATGATTCTAGTGCAGGGATTGATAGATTTTTCTCTATAAAGATAGGAAGTATATTTGGCTTTGTGGATCAAGAGACAAAGATCAAGATCTTATATAGACATTTATATAACAAGAAACAAAAGAAATGTCCATAAATTTTTATTGAGATATTTCAAAATTCATTAATAGTAATTGAGTAAAATTTTTTGAATTGCAGTTCTTTTAATGAGGAGAATGGCATTCTTTGATCATTTTTGTTTTGTTTTGTTTTATTGAGGTTGGATAACAACTTAATTGGGATTCAAAGTTAGCGTTCCCTATCATTAGATTGATTGCAAATGTTCATCTGTAGAAATCATTCTTAGATCATGGGCCATGCAAAGACCAGATTTGGCCCATGGGATATAGTGTGTCAACCCCTGCCTAGTGGTATAAAAAGACCCTTAAAGGAGGTAACATGGGAACTGAGTTAGAAGAAGGCATGAGACCACCCGAAAAGGAAAGATGTGTCAGACCGATGGGAAAGCATGAACAAAAGCTTGGCAACAATTCATGGTAAATAACACAGGTCATAGGGCAATGGGAACTCAGGAAGGTGAAGGGGATTGGTTCTAGGTGAGTAAGTTCTCAGGCAAATGTCACACAAGATACAAAATTCATCCGAAAGGCAACTAACTAAAAATCAGTTTTGCCTAATCTTACTGAATTTTTCCACCCTTGTCACATTTCCTCTGACTATGGTCATTTTTATGATTATTTGACTATTAGTCATTATCCATGGAAAATTTACTCTTTGGGTAGATATCTATAGCTTCCAAAATTCTACATACCTGCTGTCAAAATTTAGTCACCGAGTTCTGATGGCTGATATTAACAAGTAACCCTAGAGTCTCAGAGAGCTTCTGAATCCTGATTGGATAAAGTCAGGTACCCTCTGATTAGTGTAAATGTCAGCAAGTCAGCTAGTGATACACATGCAGGAAGATTTTGATGTTGCCTCTGCAGAGAAGTATTGTTATATACTTTATTGATTTTCATATTGTAGAATAGTTTTACATTTTTGGAGGTAAGTATTTATATCCAGTTTAATGATTCATGCCGTTGAGATGCCCCCAAACAAAACCAAATCTTCCCTAAAGTGGACTAAACATATGAACCCATTTCTATTGTATACTTGAAGCAAGCTTCACCAGTGGAACCATTATTTACAATAATGTCGTACACTAGATGGAACAAAAGACTGGTGGTCCAGAAAGACATGAATCCCATCCTCTCTGTGAGGTCTGTCATGGCCCGAGTTCTAGAAGGCAGAGCCTGAGGCAAGGGTTGAAGTGCTTTATTAGGGAGATATAGTCTAGGCTGGGAGAGTAAGGTAAAGAGAAAGGCAAAAAAGGATAGGAAGCAGTGTGAAGAGCTCCATTACCATGCTGGCTTTGGTTTTATAGTGAGCTATAAAGAGACTCTCTGTAAAACTTGGCTAGTGCATCTACTGAGCCTAAATGATATTCCAGACAGTTAGTTTGGAGGAAGTCTGGCTCAGAATACTCTATGAGAGAGATAAAGGAGAGGAAGTTTTTGTTTTGTTTTGTTTTGTTTTGTTTTGTTTTGTTTTGTTTTGAATCCACCTTGCTCCTTCCCAGTTCCTGTCTCTCATTGGTTTACGTTCATCTCATGGGAAGTTAACTTCCCCACACTTCTAGATGATAAAATGTGGCCCCTTCGGTGTCCTTCTGGGATGCCAGCTCTTCTCACCTCCAGTGTGAGTCCAGAAATGGTGGAGAGCCAGAAACTCCAGGTGTGTTGCCACTTGGGTTAAATGCACGGCAGTAACCCAGGGGGAGGGTTAACATTCCCAGAATGAGTGACTGGTCAGCTCCTGGTGGTGGTAGCATAATCTGAGAGGTAGGCAGGCAATGGAGTTTTTGTCCCATGCAAGGTCTTTGGCCAGATGCCAAGTTAGCCTTACATGAGAGCTCCTACTAGAAAGAGAGAGAGATCAATAAGCTAGAGGTGAGATTGATCTCAAACTAAAATGTTTGGTGAAATTCAGGTTTCTAGAGAAGTAGCAAATGACCATTCCTTACAAAATAATTAATAATAACATGATACAAAGATAAAAAGCCTGGGAGGCAAATGCGTGGGACCTTCAGTAAGCTTGTCTGGCTGGAGTTCTCTTGGATTTGTTTCCTCAGTGTTGTTTATTTAGCCTTGTTGTTTGCCTGTCCCCTTTTTCCTTTTGCAGCAGAAGCAGAGTAACATAAAAGGACATTTTCTTTTTTTTAATCCCTAGGCTCTATCCTTTCTTATTGCCAACTTTTCTTTTCATAGCATGGGCAGAGATAATGATGAATACCTTAGAGGTCTATTGTAAAGATGCAACGAGGTGTTGTATATAAAGCCATTAGGACAGTGCAATCAATGAATGTCTTCTTTTCCTTACAGCATGCTTGCTGACATGCCTTACATTGACAAAATGGACTTTTTCTACCATGGCAGAGGTTTTGACTTTTTCTAAATGATCACAAGTGAGGTTCTTATAAAGAAAGATGCTAATTTTACCTGCCTTTGACCATACTCAACAGGAATAAGCACTTTCTAATCATGAGAGTCTGTGATTTTTTTTTATCTTTTTAAGCTTAATAAAGGCAATGTTTGTTTATCTGAGATCTTTTCATATTTATGTTATAGAACTTTAGCCATATATAAAGATTAATATTCAGTGTATGAATAAGACCTTTTGGGGGTATGTCTACTCATGTGATCTGGCTCATTTCTAAAAGCAGAGAACTTTACGTATGCTAGTATCCTAGAGTTTTCGATTAGTTATATTTTTCCATCAAAATTTAATTTTAAGACTTGCACCAGACTATGTTGACATGGCATAAAGAATTTATGTGAAACATACTTGGTACTTGTTGGATTTAAGATTCCCTTGGCTTAGTCAATCTTGCTGGCCTCATTCTATATTGGATATGACTTTATAGGAACGCTCCATCAACTGACTCCTCAACCTACACTTTATTATCGTCCCTGAGAATCCCCCATTACCATTCTCTCTTGTGTTCTCCACTCCAACGGAAGAGCCACATTTGGCGACGTTACTCACTCATCTTTCCACAGACCCTGTCTCTATGTAGGCTAGAACAGAGTGGCCTGGCAACTGAGACTGCAGCTAGCCTCAGAAAATGTTGTGGATGCTATTGAGCCACCAGTAATGTGCACTTGAAAATAACTTTCAGTACAAAAGTAATATGTTGTCATTATAGGTTTTTAGAAAAAGGAAGAAAAAACCCACAAGAAACCCCACTTGGAGACAGATATTTTAAACATTTGGTTGTCTGCCTTCCTTCCTTCCTTCCTCCCTCCCTCTTTCTTTCTCTCTCTCTCCTTTTTCTTCTTTCTTTCTCTTTCTTTCTTTCTTTCTTTCTTTCTTTCTTTCTTTCTTTCTTTCTTTCTTTTTCTTTCTTTCTTTCTTTCTCTATCCCTCTTTCCCTCCCTCACTTACTTTCTATACCCAAAAATACATATACAAAGAATTTTTTTATAAGAATGAGAAAATTGGATTAAAATATTTATGCTATCTTATATTCTTCATTTTCCTTTTCATATGTGAATTTCTTTCTAGGTATGTTTATTTTCAGAGGTTGCATGCACTCTATCATCACTATGCATTATAACTTATTTAATCTATTTCTTATTTCTCTATTGATGGAGATTCATACTATTTTCTACTTTTTTTTCCCATTACGAACAATATTGAAATGAAAATAATAGTACACATATTGCACATTGTCTTATGATTATCTCTCCGGCAAGCCTAGGAGAATCTATTGAGAAACTATTAGAAAAAATGCATTGAGCAAGGTGGTCAGTTACAAAATGAATATATCAAAATCAATAGCTTTCTTCATATACCAACAGGAACTGGTTAGAAATTTTAATGGAAAGGAGATACCATTCGCAATAGCAACAAAAGCATAAACTATCTGGGAATAAATAGTAAATTTCTAAGAGTTACGTGAACAGAATAACCTTCTGTATAGAAAATATGTAGAGAAAGAAATGGCTGTTCATGTATTGGGGAAATTAGTATTTTAAGCATGTAAATTCTCCTTAATTAAATCTATTCTGCCAACCTAATCCTCATGGAAATCCCAACTGTATTTTTGTGTAGGTGGGTGCAGGAGAGGACTGAACAGTTTCCACAATCCACCTGCCAAGTTTGGATTATGAGAGTGAGCCGAGCACACACACCTGTCTCCCATTCCCACTCCAAATTCCTAGAAGTGACATGAAACATAGTATTTAAAAACAAATCCATAACGATGGAAAACAGAAGGAAACTTCTAGATATTACAAGAAATCTCTGAAATAGCTTGGATTGGATTGAAATGGGAAACCCACAATATACATTAACAGAGTGTAGGATCCGTTTCAACAAGGTTCAAAGTCAGGAGAGGCAGAGAGAGGAGGAGGAAGAGGCCCAGGATAAAAACCTCAGAATGTGTAAAGTGCCACAGAAGGAGAAGCCAGGAGGCTCAGTGTTATCCCCTCTTCCAAATCATGTCAAACGGTAGACAGCAGAAATATATGGCGATCCCTACTTCCAGCAGAAGTGATGAGTAAGGTCACTTGGGCCTGAGAGAAAGGGCCGTGTCCGGGTTAGCTGCTGACATCTTGTGGAGGGGTGGGTCCCAAAGGCAGTAAGACAGTGAGCCCGCCCTGGCAGGCAGCACATTCTTCTCCCTTCGTGATGAACAATGACAAATGCAGTACTCACAGTCAGGCTAATAAGGAATCTCAAAGTCAAGGATGTGTGTACTACCAAGAATCACTAAATAGTTTGGAAAAGCTAACATCGTCAAAGAAAGCCACCACAATCAACAAATGGAAGAATAAACACAATCAGAATTAATAGAGCAAACAGAAAAAGAAACACGTTTTAGAATTTTCTCAAGAGCCAATTTATCTCTACCTTGTTCTTTTCAATATGTGCATAGTATTCTCAAGTGTGCCACACCCTAGCTAACCACTATCTCGTTGAAGGCATTGGAATACTACTTCCAACTTTCCCTGATTGTATGTCCTATGCAAAAATGATCCCTGGGGCGCCTGGGTGGCTCAGTCATTAAGCGTCTGCCTTCGGCTAAGGGCGTGATCCTGGCGTTCTGGGATCGAGTCCCACATCAGGCTCCTCCCCTGGGAGCCTGCCTCTTCCTCTCCCACTCCCCCTGCTTGTGTTCCCTCTCTCGCTGGCTGTCTCTCTCTCTCTCTGTCAAATAAATAAACAAAATCTTTAAAAAGAAATGATCCTTATATAAGCCTCTTTGAATGTGTGTGTGAATATAATAAATATCTTCAGAGAAATGTGATAAGATACTGGCGCACTAAAACATCAACTAGCTAAATACGTTTCTTAAAGAGGAGATACAGCAACTCTTCTATGATAAAAGACATTTTGTGATAATGTTCCTTAAATTGTGATTGTTTATTACATCCCAATCCCATACAGCTGTGACCTAACTAAATAGCACTAGGAAGCATTTGCAAATACATATTTTTTTTCTTTGCAGGAATTAATGCCATTCTAAACTAGGAATTCTTATTTTATTTTCAAATCTTATTTTGATAAAGGCAAGATTCTTGTACATGCCTCAACATTTTTAAAGCTGTGAATATTGTATCCATATTCTACAGAATAATGCAACATGGAGCAGAATTTGGGGCCTCACTCACTTGGTCACCTGTGACATAGAATTGGCTCAAAACTGTTTTCTGAGGAAAAGCTTGACTGGCCCTGCCTTTGGGTTAATGGGAAAAAAGGAAACTCTGTAAGTTACACAATTCTTCCTGAACAGTTGATTTGCTTCCTTTCTTGTGAACACTGTGAATTGTGTAGCTGACCTGGTTTTCCTTTTCCCATTGGCTGCCAGCCACATTGTGGGTCACAGGCTCACACTATGATGTGCATTTTAAACTCCTATTTCTATTCCTTGTTTATGTCTCCGATGTGTTTTTCTTTTTAATTCTCCTCTCACTTCACTTTTAATTTTTGCTATCTCTTGCATTTTAATTTCTTCTCATAAACCCTTTTAGATTATTTCTGAAACAAAGTGTGATGAAGATGAATAAATAGTATAGGCCTTGACTAAGTAAAAAAAATGAACATGCAACATAGAAGCCATAAGTTAGACTTTTTTTTTTTAAAGATTTTATTTATTTATTCGACAGAGATAGAGACAGCCAGTGAGAGAGGGAACACAAGCAGGGGGAGTGGGAGAGGAAGAAGCAGGCTCATAGCAGAAGAGCCTGATGTGGGGCTCGATCCCACAACGCCGGGATCACGCCCTGAGCCGAAGGCAAACGCTTAACCACTGTGCCACCCAGGCGCCCCTATAAGTTAGACTTCTTAATGAGTATTGACACCTTCAAAATATTTATCTTGAGAGACCATAAATTAGTTGCAATTGATGTTATCACTGATGAAAACATCCTTGAAACTTCTCTTTTAGAATTTCATCCAAAGATGTTGGCACAGTGCATAAACATTTCCCATGGTCATAAGACTTTGTGGGTCATTTTGTCTTTTGGAAAAAGCCCAAAGTGTTTCATGGTGAAGCCTGCTAACCTGGATGGCTCATTACGCTGGGTAATCAAGTTGGCTCTTTTTATGTGTTTTTTTCTTGTTTTGTTTTGTTTACAGATACAAGATACCATATAAACTGATGAGCCTTTTTTTTTTTAAATGTAGTTAATAAACTGCCATTAAAAGTGTATCCCAAAGAATAGCTTTACGTGAGTTTGCATTGTTAGAAGAGCACACCCTTTTAGGAAGTGCATTAATTTGGGGGTATTTGTAATTAACTGTTTTTCAAAGGCATCTCACCACCCCCTAATCCTAACCCCAACCTCACCCCCACCATCTGAAGTAAAAAGAAAAGGTTCAGTAAAGTGTAAGTCATGGTGATGAATGCATCACAAAGAAAGTCTATACAGGTGGACTCCCTTCATATTCTATATGAATACAGAATCCTGCTTGGGTCCCTGGGCATTTTCCTCATTCTCTAATTCATGTCGATGCCACAGGAGACCTGTGAGTTTTGTCATATATGCTGGGGACACAGGTCTTCATGCCTTTCTTTTGATTGCTACTAGTGGAATCATGTAGTAGTTGAGAGTTGGAAAACTGAAACCATTTTGTCCCTGATGAAGGACTATTTTTGAAGTTCTGCTCATGTTCTAGTCCTTTAACTGTAGTAAGCTGCTTCTGACATATGCTACATGTTTAATGTCACTGCTGTAGTGTCCATGACATTAGAATGTTGCAACTGGAAGGGGCCTTAGGGATTAACCAGTCTGTTGGGCTACAAGTTGGTATAAAACTATTGGGCGCACTAAGGTGTATCGTTGGAAGGTCCTATGCTTTGTGTTCAATTTGATGATTGTGTTGAAGTTGCTTCAAGAACTGTGAAGAAAAAAAAAAAAGAACTGTGAAACATACTCAAAATAAATAACATTGGAGAAGATTGTTTAAGAGAAGGGGACCCCAATTTCAACATAGACAAGTTTAGGGGGGCAGTGGAAAAGAGGACAGGGACTGAAAGGACCAGGAACTGTGACAAAATGAAAAGATGGTGATGTGTGCAATATGGCCCAAGATGATTTCCATGTGTAGTTTGAAGGATAAGATAGAGCTAATTAAACATGAGGATTAAAGAAGGATCATGTAATACCAGCTCTTACACAAAATGGGATAAAACATCATGGAATGATGAGATGTGGAGTGGAGTTCTGCTGGTATAAAACATCTTTTGTGCAGATAGTGTGCTGAGTTCCATGTCGAGTTTTGCCTGATCCAATTGAATTGGAATTGCTAAAAGAAATGCTCAGCATCTCTTTGGATTAGACTAAGTAGGATTAAGAGATGTCCTTTGGCACCAATACCACAGTCTCAGCCCTGGACTGTAGAATATACAGGGAAAAGTGATTCAGGGCACGACATAACCTACAATTTTAGATTTGAGGACACTAAAAGCAAGGAGATGAATGAAGAAAATGAATCAAATTGTCGGGGCAGAGCTTGAGTCACCAGCTTCTCTCTCTCTGCTCCCATTTCTGCTCAGGGCTGCCTGTCCAAAGTAGGGAAATCCCCTTTTGTAACTATTCTTAGGTTCAAAACGTCCTGTCCATGGGCTCATTGATGTTAATGAGCTCTCCTAGTCTCTACTTTGTTTTGGTTTCCTTGTAACACTCTGAAGCATGTAGGATCTGCAACTACTATTTCTAATTTCTGTAAAAGAATTCAGCCTGCCATAATACTGATCCTTTGGATATTATATTTCAGAGCAATTATCTAGGGCACCCCTTTGCCCTCTTGCTTCATAAACATCAACTGACATGGGCCATATGTGAATAGGAACGAGTGCTGATTAACCTTCACCTACCCTTTGCAGTATTTAGGTTTTGAGTTAATTGATTGTCTGTATTTATTAGCAATTTACTCTTGAAAAATGTCTCAGTGACTTTTTCTTTATTCCTTAAAGAAGGATATGGATGAGGGTGAGGAGTGGATTGCAGATGATAGGGAGATAGCAACTGGAGAAAAGGGAAAAGAAGAACCATGTTTACTTCTATTGTTTTTTTTTTTTTCCTGGTTCTTCAATTTTGAGTCCTGCAAAACCATTTGTAGCATTTATTTGTGGATAAGCACATCACATTTAATATTGAAGAGACATAGTTTGAAATCCCAGCTAAATGACCTTGGGCATGTCACTTAACCTTTCCAAGACTTTTTCCTTCTGTAAGATAGAGATAGCTGGGTGCCTGGGTGGCTCAGTTAGTTGAGCATTCGACTCTTGGTTTCAGCTTGGGTCATGATCTCAGGGTCATGAGATCGGGCTCTGCGCTGAGCGGTGGTCTGCTTGAGATTTTCTCCCTCTCCCTCTGCCCCCCCCCCAGCTTATGTGTGCTCTCTCTCTAAAATGAATAAATAAATCTTTTTTTTTTTTCTTTTTAAAGATAGGGATAGCAATAGTGCCTATTTTATAGGGCCATTGTGAATATTAAATGAGATGAATGAAAAACATGGGTCTTATATTGCAAGACTGTAATACTCTAGAGTGATGTTCCTGGGACCGTACCCTTTACCATCTGGAGAAGTCAGCATAGAGAGGAGAGGAGGAGCCTTGACTTTGTTCAAGTCCTTCATTCCAGTCTCCCTAAAAGCCAGTCCCAATTTTTTCCTCTTAAGCTTTGTTTATGGGGTTAAGTAAATTCTCCTGTTTTGTTTAGTTGGGCTTCTGTCACTTGGAACCTAACAGCTCTCAAACATTGGATATGTGTATGAGTACAACTCTGCATCCAATTAAGTGAGGGTAATATGGTCAAATTTGAGTCTCTTCTCTTGTGGCAGGTTGTTTCAGCATGCCATCTATTAGCTCTTACCCTTGGACTAACCAGTCTCTCCGAGCTTCAGTTTCTTTCTTGAAAGTGAGTAGAGTAATATCATGCGTGACAGATATTGAGATACTTTACCTAATGCGCAGAGGATGGATGATATGTGGAATACGGTTAAGTGCCTATTAAATGTAAATTCTCTTCCTTTGCATCATTTACGTACTAAGGAATAACTCATTTTAAAGGAAATACTTTGGAGCATTTCTTGGATGCTTGTTGTAGGATATTCTTGGAATTTGGGATTTGGGATACAAGTCTTGAGTTTAGAAAGAATTTTGGCTTGAACTGTCAGAAGTTGAGATAAAAGATACAGAAAATGCTGAAAATGTAAAATATTTGAAATGGTCAAAATACAAAAATCTACAAAACTTGTGTCCACTTGCAGCCAAACAAATATGCAGAGTTTTTCTTCTGAAGAAGCGTGCGCGCGAGAGAGAGTTGACCATGTATGTTGGGTAGTAACTCCTAATATTTAATATGTTGACAGAAACTTCCATTTTCCATGAGACACATAGTTTTTAAAGTATATAAGGTAGGCAGTTTGATTCATTTTTTGGTTTTTGAGTTTATTTCACAAACAGTATTCCTATGAGGTTCATATTTAACAGATTACTACTCTTTTTTTTTAATGGCTCAGGGTCTCTTCCCTGGTGCTACTTTATGAATCCTATAAAAAAAAGCAAGATCAGGTAAGGCCAAATGGCTTCCTAAAAGGGATTCATAAATTTTGCCACACTGGAATAAAAAATGAATTTAGCTATTCTGGAAAAGATGAATTTAGGTATTCTTTTCTGGAGATCTGTTCACTTTGGAAATCTTAAAATTGTAACCCTAAAATGTAAATTTGTAGCAAGAAGAAGCTTGATATAGTACAGTAATTTCAGGATTTTTTTCTTTTTTTTTTTTTTTAAGATTTTATTTATTTATTCGACAGAGATAGAGACAGCCAGTGAGAGAGGGAACACAAGCAGGGGGAGTGGGAGAGGAAGAAGCAGGCTCATAGCGGAGGAGCCTGATGTGGCTCGATCCCATAACGCCGGGATCACGCCCTGAGCCGAAGGCAGATGCTTAACCGCTGTGCCACCCAGGCGCCCCAAAGGATTTTTTTTTCTATTTAATGCCACCAAAGACATGTATTTTGAAAGATTTTTTTTCCTAAACTGCATTCTTTTTAATTAGTTCCATCTGTGTTATTACTGGTTTTCCATTTAAACATGAATCTAGATTTAGACCAATCATCCAAGTTTATCATAATATTATGAAAATGCATAAATCATGACTGCCATTATAATGCTACTACATAATGAAGTTAAGTAAAAATACAGCAGTAAACACCATTCATTGCTATGGATAACTTTATTTTAGCTGTCTCTCTGCACTTGGGTTTGAATGAGTAGGTTCTAATCAGATACGGGTGTCTTCTGGACTTGGGTCACAGTCAGGTCCATGTCCCAGAAAACCCTACGATGAGGTAGTTTGTTATACTGCTATAGTTTCTGGAATCTTTTAAAGAATCTTTTCAGAGTTTCTGGATAGCATGAGAGCATCCATGTTACTATGCTGAGCTTATATAAAGCAAAGAAAGTTGATTTTTAAATTTTTCTTCCATAGCTTATGAGCAAATTCCCAAATTCCAGATCTCTAGAAACATTGAAACTAACTCATAAGCCTGTGCTTTTTCTCTTTCACTGATCTGGAATCCTAAGCTGACAATCTTTGGTTTAGCATAAAAAGAAAAAAACAAGCTAGTTGAAAATTATAGTCTCATTCCAGCCCGGTTATTAATAAACCAGTTATCTATGGCACCACTTTCTGTATCTGATCAATGTTAGTGATCCACCTGTGTAACCATGAGGACCTTGAACTGGATAACATCACCGGGTCACTCCCAGTGATGATAAAGTCTCCTTCCTATAAGAACCTTTGCCACTTGATAATCATCTTGCTAGTTGCTTGAAATACATTACCTCCATTTAGCTGTCTCGATGACACAAGGGACGGGTATTATTAATTTCTCCATTTTACAGAGGAGGAGACTAAGGCTAACGTAGGTTAATCAAAATGGTTTGCTGGACTCCTCACAGCTAGTGAAGTGGTGGGGGCTAAGACTTTTTCTTATATTAGCATCCACACTTTAATCCAGATTCGATTTTGCTGTGTAACTTGTAGTCTATTCTATTTGTCCGTGGTGGGAAGACTAATAAAATTTGCCCATTGTTTCTTCCTACTTAGGCTCCTGGTAGAGTTTCCATTGATCATGGGGCAACAGGTACCACCTTCGGAACCCCTGCTGTGGGCTGCTGAGTCTCAGGAGCACCAGGGCCTGCTGCTGACCTGTCTGTTGCTCCTGGAGTTCCCACTCTGACTGATGTGGCTTTTATAGCTCCTATGGCCTCAGCAAATATCCCTGCAGTCCTGTCTTCTTTGACCCCATTCTGCTTCCCTTACCAAAATTTGGTAATTTTGTTCTTTGAATAATCATCCTCTCACAGACCCTTTCTTCCTGAGCACTGGTACTACTTAGAGTATTAGAAATGGGTGGCATTTTGGAAATGTGGGCAACATAAGTACCATTTTATTTCTGGCCCACAGTAAATTCAGTGGTCCTGATACAATCTGACTTTAAAGATTGGACAAAAGGATGTCTTGCTTATCTGTGTCGGGTAGAACCTTCTATTTATATACAACAAGTTTGTATTCAAATCTGTACCTTTCAAATTAGGGCCTCGGTGGAGTTTCAATGGCATCAGTGATATCCAGGCTAGTTTGCTCAGATGAGAGGGCTGTTATTTAATATTTAATGAGAAATTTATAGCATTGATCCTCATCTCAAGCTAAATAAATGAACCTGATTCAGATGAGGTGTTCGCTTTGCATTCATTACCCACGACTGCAGTGCTCTGGTGCTTGCTTTTCTCTTCATGGCAAACTTTTTTGTGTTTTGTTGACTTTAGGAAGTAATTTTTTAAATTTTTTTTTTTTTTTTACCTAATACTCCTCAGTCTGTTTACATTTGTAGTAGATTCAGTTATTGCTCCCATTTTTTCCCCCTTTGCCAGTAACTGTACAATTCCTTCTCCTTGACTTTGGACTTGATCATGTGAGTTGTCTTGGCCAATGGGAAGTTATCACACACAACATAAGGACAGGCTTTAAATATACCTATGCACTCGGGTGATCTCCTTTGCAGCCTGGCCATCTCCATGAGAAGAACATTCTGTGGCGAGCCTATGATCCAAGGAAAGTGAGAGACAACCTATAGCCTGAGGTAGAGGCATCCCCGTAAACCCACAGATTTATGAGAACAAATAATTATTTTAAGAAATTGAATTTTTTAGTGAGTCATTACACAGCAATAGCTAACTGACACAATATTTTTCATTCTTTCCTGGTGTACTCAGGAGAGCACTGGGTAAAGAAAGCAGAGTTTTGAACTTGTATCATTGTTTTGCTATTATCTTGGTGGTTTTATGCAACTTACTCTCCCTTTTGAATTTTAGTGCACCCCCATCAGTGTAGTAGCTGCAGAAAGCAGAGCTCTAGTCAGTTCCGAGTACTTCTGATGTGGGAACCTCACCAAAGTGGTATTGGAGTGAAATTTTTGAAATAATGAACCAGTGCACATAAATCAGTGGGACCCACCCTTCTGGTAATACGGAGTTTGTATATCCTTTCAGCAGGAAAACAGAGGTGTTTGGAAGATTTTATTGATGTAAAAGGAGGGATTTGATGTGTAGCTACCATTTTATCAGTCTGTCCTTTGGCAAGTTAGAATCATTGAATGAGGTCATGATGGAAATCACCAGAGACCAGATGATTTTTCTCTGCATTCCTTATTCCTTTGATTGTTTATGATTTATTCACTTGAGAAGAGTCTAAATAAAAAGGATTACCAATTTCCCAGTCATGGATAAGAGAGCCCTCATCAGTGTCCTTTATTACTTCAATTTAGCCAATTCCACATTTCTGTTGTCAAAATCTGAATACTAAAATGCATTCAGTTCATACTAATTCAGAAATTAGGTTTATGGTTTACTAATTTAAAATTCCAGAGTGGAGCAGGCTTTGGGTATAGTTAAACTGAGGTCTTAAGTCTGTTTCTCAGCAATTCTCTTTGCTTTATTCTCCCTATGTGTTGAGTTCATCCCCACACTGACTTCCTTATGGTCACAAGATGGCCACCAGCGAAAACTCAGAATATGTGCTTCTATGTTTATATCAGGGATGGGAAGAGCATAGCTTTCCACAATCATTTTTTTTTAAAAAGATTTTATTTATTTATTTAACAGAGATAGAGACAGCCAGCAAGAGAGGGAACACAAGCAGGGGGAGTGGGAGAGGAAGTAGCAGGCTCATAGCAGAGGAGCCTGATGTGGGGCCCGATCCCATAACACCGGGATCACGCACTCACTTNGAGAGGAAGTAGCAGGCTCATAGCAGAGGAGCCTGATGTGGGGCTCGATCCCATAACGCCGGGATCACGCACTCACGCCCTGAGCAGAAGGCAGATGCTTAACCGCTGTGCCACCCAGGCGCCCCCACAATCATTTGAACAAAAGTTTTCATCCCCTCTCTTAACCTCTCCAAATTCAGTCACTTTGGCAAGAGCTGTGAGATTCTAATTGGCTTAGACTCATTGGGATGCATACTGGAGCTAAGGGTGGGCCAGTCTTATGCAAAAATCACATTGCTGCTACACAGTGGGGACAGCATGGAATGAATGCTTGGAGAGGTAACCATACGTTCCTCTGCAGAGCAAAATGTGTAATTTAATTTATTTCAATGTGCGAAATAATGCAATATGTGTTGTAAGCATTCATGGAAATAGTTAACTGAGCTAAGGCTTCAGACATTATCATTTTAGAATAGAAGGGCTGCCAGAGTCCAAATTTGCTGGATTTCCTAAGACTTTGTAAAGTTGAACCATGTCACTGATATGATACACTGGACTTGAAAATGCAGGAGGTCATGAAAAATTGCTAACTTGTTCAACAAAGTGCAGAATAGAGGCTGTCCTCATTTTTCTTTGGCAAATTGTTCTCAGGGCAAATAAATTGTAGAATTTTGAAGACTTGAGTAGCAGTTTGTTGAGAAAGCAGCCATTGTTTCCAAAGAGATCTATTTATTTAACAAACACTTATATAGCATTTACTATTTGCCAACCGCAATTCTAAGTACTTTACAAATATTAACTCACAGATTTCTGTTTCTGTAGCTGCTTTAGGCTAAATTATTAATCCTCTAAATTTAAAAGCACCTGAGCCAAGCATGCCATGCTCACAGAATAACTAGGATTTAGAAATGAGAATTTTGAATCTCAGAATTCACATAATTGTTTTGACAAGGTGGGCAAATCTTTAGCCTTGTTTGAGCCCACTTGACACTGTGGAAGTACATTCTTCGTCATAAAATCACTGAGATGGATAAGAAGAGTCAACATCAGTGACATGACCATTGAATTAGGACTCAGATGTGCCCAAGGAATAAATTTCGAGTTTTTTGAGAATAACGCATTCTGCTAAATACTATTGTTCTTTATAAATATATACCTTTATACATATACCTTATTTTATTTATTTATTTATTTATTTATTTATTTATTTAATTTATTTGAGAGAGAGAGAAAGAGAGAGCAAGAGAGAGAGCACAAGTGGAGGGAGGGGCAGAGGGAGAGGGAGAAGCAGACTCCCCACTGAGTAGGGAGCCCAAGGTGGGGCTTGGTCCCAGGACCCCGAGATCAGACACTTAACCGACTGAGCCACCCTGTATAATCCTTTATATATTCTTTATAATATTTTTATATTCTTTAAAATATATAAAACTATGTTGATCTGATCTTATACTTTTTTGTTCTAATTGTAATATTTTGGACCTGAAACGTTGGATGAATTAAAATCCTTAGCTGATTACTCACTATCAACATTGAAACATATATAGAGCTAGTTATTGATATATTTGCTTAATAAGATAAATAAGGATCTACAAGACTGACACTAAACCCAAAAACTAATTCCGTAACAACTTACATCTACTTATGTTTTTTTTTTTCATAAAACTTGTATTACATAAAAGCTTGAATTAATATGTGTGTATAAAAGGTAACCCCAAAGGGAGGCATGTGTTGCCAAATAAGAGTTTGCCTACTTCACAGGCTGTGTTGGGCTACTGGCCCCTGTTGGGTTTTGTGATAACAATCAGCCTCAGTGTTACTACCATTATCATAGCAATTCATTTTTATGGGCACTAACGAAATCCCAAGGTCTGCGTTAAGATGACTTACTTGCATTTTTTTGCTTGATTCTCTCATCTTATCGGGAAATGACTGTATTTATTCTGGTCTTAAAGATAGAAAAAGTGTGACTCAGCAATGGTACACAACTTTCCCAAAGCCATGCAACTAGCAAATGGAGGATCTAGGATTCAAGCCTAGGTGGTCTGAACAAAACATGGTTCTCAGGATAGATCAACCTACAACAGACTATAAGAGCTCACTTTGAGGCACGTCTTACCCATGAATGAGGGTGATTTGCTAGGGAAACTTCCACCTGAAGGCCCATCTGTCATTTGGCTTGGAAAAGGCAGTGTAGCCCCAAATCCTGGATTCCAGTCCCAAGTCCTGGATTCCAGTCCCAAGTCACTAATCAGCCTTAAGAATTTGGGCAAGTAATTTAACCCCTTGAAACACAATTCCATTATCCCTAAAATAGGGTTGAAAACATCTGTCCTGTCCACTTTTAGTGGGTAGATATCAGGATCAATTGATGTAATATGTGTGAAACTATGTTATGCAATATTGAGCTCTCTACAAATATTAGGGGAAATGGGCTTAGGGGATAAATTTAGAGAGCTGAAATCTTTATTTAGGACAAAGGAAGATCTTTTGTGACCTTCCCGATACATCTTCTTTTCCGTCTATTCTAGTTTTCACTTTCTTACCTTATGATTTTTGTCTTTTATTTCTACCAAAACATAAAGATTTTTTTTTTTTTTGAGGGAAGGGAGAATTCTGAGAATTTTAACAAAAGAAGGGAAGAACTCAGGCCTTCACTAAGATAATTGATTCAGATCAGAATATGCGCTGAAAAGAGTGGGTAGTCATTCCCCAGTCCATATCTTCAGCAATTTTAGCAAAAAGTAAAGACACCTGAAATTCAGAGTGCTTTTTTAGACCCTCAAATGCCTATGGAGGTTTCCAGCTGTCTTCAAATCATATCATGTGGTGGTTGGAATTTCAAGTGCTTTTCCGGAACCTCCTACCTGGAGAACTCTGGGCAGCCTCCTCTTGGCACCACATCAGTGTAATTTGTATATGCTGATCTCCTGGCGCCTGGGGAGTGAATGATGAAATATTCACGCTGGTGACCATTCATTTTCCCTCCACTAAAAGCCTCTGCTCTCATCCTTTTGAAAGGGAGTTGGGGAATTTGCCTGCTGCTAAATATGCTTGTGATTTTGTTTAAAAAAAAAAATAGAGTTCACAAAATCAGGTTTCCAGTTTGAATCACATGTTTGGAGCTAATCCTAGATGAAGCCCTTGGTGCCTTCCTGTAACCCTTTTAATTGTTTCTAGCTCCCCTCCGCCCTTCCCCCAGCTGAAGACATGGTGGGCTTTCTGTTTCTGGAGCTTCCCTATGGTTGGAGATGTGTCTTTGTCTCTCAGGTTAATAAGTTTGCCATCTCAAGTGCAATGCAGATATTTTATATCTCACTCTCTAACATCAGAACATCATAAGTTTGACATCATTTTGGATGTCTTTGGGGGATGATGGGGTTTCAAATTTCTGGATTATCCTAGAGGGAGTGGGCTCTCATTTAAAACTGCAAGACCTAAGTCACAAAAATCAAGAGTCAATGTTAAGTAAGTAAATTTGTCATTCAAATTGAACACAGACTGTTTTGTCTTTAGTGATGTAAATGCCTTTGTGGTCTCAAGGGAAACTGTCTCATCTGTCTTCTGCAAATCCATTGTTGCTGCAGGCCATTGGTTTTGAAATTACACCTGTCCCATCAGATAAGCATTTGAGACCAGCATAGCTCGGATTGTGCTGTGTGTTTGCTGTGAGGGACAGATATCAGTTTGGGTTTCTGAAACAAAGATCTAAATGCAGATAGTTTATTTGGGAGGTGATTCCAGGAGACAGAGTTGAGGTAAAGGTAAAGTAAGAGAGGGGAGGATAAGCCAATAATAATGATAATGAAAAAAGGTTGTGTTATTGACCTGGTTATCACTGTGGCAATCAGGTTGAATTCCATGGCAGACCCTCTGAGAAACCCATCTCCAAAGGACAAGATGCTGGGTGAAGCATCCACTGAATCCTCTCCCCCACTCTTTATACATTTTTTTAAAAGATTTTATTTATTCATTTGAGACAGAATGAGAGAGCACAAGCAGGGGGAGCTGCAGAGGGAGAGGGAGTAGTAGGCTCCCTGCTGAGCAGGAAGCCTGGTGTGGGGCTTGATCCCAGGACCCTGAGATCATGACCTGAGCCAAAGGCAGTCACTTAACTGATGGAACAGCCCCCCCAAATATAAACTGCACTACGCTGCTGGCTGCCCTTGCTTATGGGATGACAGTTTCCGTACTTTGGAAGCCGTGGGATGGAAAAGTAGAGAGAAGCTATGGTTGATGTGGGTCTCAGTCCTGTGCATGGAACCCTGTACAAGAAATAAGAGGTGGGCTAAGTGGGTGGGTGGTGGCCCCCGAAAGCTCTTCAGATAAGGGATATTCCCATTTCCTAAGGAGGAAAGAACAGTGGGGGTCGAGGGGGAGGAAATAAGTAATCAAAGGAGAAGTAGATGCTTTCTAGGAAGTAGAGGGAGGAGACTCAGTAGCAAAGTGGCTTCTGCTAGTAAGGCAAGACTTAAGTACAGGCTTGTGAGATGTCATATGTACCCACCTGCTCACCACTCCCCACCAGGTGCAGCTCCATCCGCTCCTCTGTGCCTTTGCTGTGCTGTCCTCTTAGCTTGCAAACTCCTCCAGTCAACCATTTCTCCATATAAATCCCATTTGACCTTTAAAGCACAATGCCTCTGGGTCCTTGCTTGATCCTTCTTCAAATGGCACACCATGTCACCAGAATAAATTCCCTCATTCTGTGTCCAGACATGCTGTATCCATTCCATACTTTCATTCATTTATTTATTCATCAATTCAACAACTAATTTACTGAACACTTACTGCATGTCAGGTACACAAACTGTCTTGTTTCCAGATTAAGTGTATCTTACTAAACTTTCTGAAGCAAGAGCTAGGTTTTCACCTTCTATGATAGTGGCTTTCAAACAGTGGTTCCTAGACCAGCGGCATTAGCATTCACTGGAAACCTGTTAAAAATGCCGTTTCTGAGTCTCATTCCAAATCTGCCGAGTCAGAAAGTCTGGAAGTAGAACCCAGCACTTGTGTTTTAATGAAACTTCCAGGTATTTCTGTGGCACACAGTATTTTGAAAATCAGAATATTCCCAGTATCTGGCCAGAGTAAGAAATCAATACATTTTTGTGGAATTGGATTAAATTTAATACATTGGGAGGGGAGTCCTGGTCTAAACACGTAGGCTCTTAAGAGTAATGAATTTTTTTTAAAGTTCAAAGGCTCAAATGAAAAAAGGGCCCTTCCATGTACCAAAAGAATGGCACATTCAGCCATGAGGAAGTAGGCAGCTTGAGTTCTTCTTAGTTGATAGGCTAAAGAGGCTTATAAGCAGAGAGTAGCACTGTGGGTCAAAGCAACATTAAGCTTCTCCTCTACCCCTCTCCCCACCCAGAGGTCTCCAGGACCACAGGACTGTCTAACTTGACTGACAGGGTCTATCCAGGTCAGTGCTTTTGTTGAGCTCTTTGGGCCTTGCCAATCATCAGGAGGGAATACCCAGTTCATGCAAGGGAAAGTGTGCCCTCAGGATGGGGAGAAGCCCTCAGGGTGACTCTTAGATCTCCAGCCTAAGCCATTGTCTGATTGGTGGTGAAGCTCTTTGGGCAGCTGCATCAAAACTGGTGGGTGATGATGCCAATGCTTGTTAAAGTGTCTAGTGAATCCCAGATGTGTACATGGGCTTCCTTGAAAATAAGGTCTGGCCCTTTAATTTGTGTCTCCTCTTGCACCTCTGGCTTCACTCTCGCTTTGCACTGGGAACTAAGAAACCATATACCCTCTCACACCCTTGCATCACTCCTGAATCATTTTGCAAAGTATTTCATAGATGCTTTAAAAATAAGAGGTAACTGGAGAAATTCCAAGTGACCTTTGTAGTTTAATGGAGCAAAGGTCAGGGAAGAAGGGGAACTTTCTCCTGAGTCACCGCCAGGGAAGCACTTTTGCTGTAGCAGAATCTGCCTTGGGTTCAGCATTTTCAGCTGCTCTGGAGACATAATGATGCATTTTGGAAATTATACGTGAGCACAGCGGGAGGAATCCCCTGTGGCTAAGAATGTTGCTTTTGGTCACGATTCTTGGCATCTGCCCTCAGGATGGAATCATAGCTATCTGCAATCATTTGCAGAGGCCATTTCCATCCCCTGCTTTCTAAGGGGGTTTTCTATCAAGTGGCAGAAGCAGTTTACCAAGAAACACAGGTGGCTAAATCTTGCCTTCTCAAAGAAATGCCGGGAGAATGAATAGACAAAGTCACTAAGAGGCAAAGCTTGTTTTGCTCTGCCATTCCACATAAAACAAAACAAAACAAAACAAAACAACAATAGGCCTCTTCCTCAAATACTAATCTCTGGACTCCCTTACCCTGTCAATTCGACCCGTTTGTGCCTTATGTCTTCAGATTTGTGGTTTTCATAATAAGATAAATGATCTTTCCTAATAAAGGTACCCAAATGTAGTATTCTTCCAAGTCTGTTTGGCAAGAAGTGAGTTCTGCTAAGTCAATGATTTTCAAACTTCGTGTGCAAAAGACAGTGTGCAAAAGAAAACTTAGCAAATGCAAGTTTATTAGAACTGTGAATGACCAGCCTGTCCTTCAACCTTCTGAAACTGAGTTTTGATAGGAGGTGGTGGTAGGATTTGGGGAGGAGAGAAGCTTGAAGGCCCAGCAGCCTCAACTGTAATCCAGGTGACCCTGATGTAGTCTTTGTATCACACTGTGGGAAACACTGTATTAAGTCATCATCATTTTAATAGTGGTCTTCTGTACTCAAGAGAAAGACTCTACTTAGCATATTCAAACATTGCACCAGGAGAGTAGAAGTATATTATGAGTTTGTCCAATTGAGATTCTGTTTATCTGTAAATATTTAGTAAGGGAGACAGACTAGTGTACTCCTGAGGAGAATGGCCTGGTTGCCGGTCTTGCTCTGACATAGTTGCGTGTCCTTGGACAAATTGCTTCATCTTTTTGAGATTCCATTTCTGCACCTGTTCAACGGTGATGAAATAATACGTGTGAAATGATTGGCACATTCCTACTTGGAAGCTATTATTAGTGTAAACTAGAGAAGAATGAGAGGGGATTTAGAGTCATACTGGTGTGTGACTGATAAAAAACCACCTCTCATTGCTCATCACACAGAGAAGTCTCAGGGTTAACAGAAGACAACTGAAAGAGTGAAGAAAGCTGCAAAGCTCCAAATAGAGACTGGGCTGAGTTCTTACAGGGGAATTCTGACAGAGATGAAGGAGGACTTCATTCCTGCATATTTTTGACCTACCAAAACCTGGCAAGGGGTAGGCTGAGGGCTTGCTTCACATTATTCTTTGAATTTTAAACTCAACCATATGCTGAGAGGAAAAATGGAACGACCTCCCAGCTTGCACATCATGGTTAATCATTTAAACTCTTTCCTTGCTACCATGTTAAAGTGCCTTGTACTCTGTCTTTATGTGGTATCAGTCTGGCAAAACCCCATCCCAAGAAGAATCTTCCCATGCACTGTTTTTCAGCTTGCCGAGCAATCGAGTACTGCTGGTGGAAGCCAGGGCACATTGGTATCACTGATAATTCCTGATCATCAACATCACATGTGCTTTCAACACTGTCTAGCATTGTCCTAACCAGCTCAATCCACATGTTTCAAAACTTCCAACCTATCCTCAGATCTCCACCTCCACCACTTCTAGCCACCATGCTCAATGACCAAATTCATTTCCTATGGCCATAGAAATTTGAAGACATGTTATGGCCACCCCTATCATCTGGCCATCATATCTGCAAAACAAACTGCCTCTGATTCTGCTCCTTATGTCCTAATTCTCACCTGCTACATTAGAGAAAGGGCCTTAATCTTACATGAATCCAGTCTCTCCACCTGTGCCATGTAGTCCATTCTCTTCCCCCTCCCCTTCTCAGGAGCCACATACTATCCATGACTCCTTTTCTCTTTTGTATATTCACTGATTCCTCTTCCTACCAGATACTTCCCATTGATACTTTGCTTACCGAGGACTTTAACATCCTAAAAACCAAATCCCACCATAAATATCAACCCTCTTCCATAACTCTGTGGCTCCTCCCTTCAAAGCCACATTTCTCAAAAGTCATCTCCATTCTCTCACTTCTCACTCATTTCTCAACATCCAACCTGACCCTTAGCCCATAGCTTTGCAGAACAGCAGACTCATGAAAGTTGTTGATAATTTTCATGTCACTTTATCCAGTGAACATTTTTGTCAGTCATCATGTTTTTGGCCTGATAGCTGCTTTTGGCTTTGTAGACTTCCTTTTTAAAACCATCTTGTCCTGCATTTGTCTACACACTAGCTCATCTGATTTTCTGCCCCCCTCACTGGTTACTCCGTACTTTAACTCATCTTCCTTATCTGGGGCTCTGAATATTAGGTTTTCTCAGAGCTGAGTTTTAGGTCCTTTCTTCTTCCTATATGTGTGCTTCTCCTGGGCAGTGTTATCAGTCCTCATTACATCCATTTTCACTAATAATCCGACTTCTAAATAGTCATGTCCAATACAGAATTATCTTCTGAAGCCCAGACTCATATATGCCAATTGTCTGCTCAGTTTCTTCACCTAGATTGCTCTAAGGTGTTTAACAAGCCTGAAACTAAACTCAGGGGCACCACTTCTCAAACCTGGTCATTGTCCAGAATTCCTCCACTAAGAGAATTAGCTGAATACGTCAGAAAACTAGCAGTCCTCCTTGACACCTTCCTCTTCCTCCCTGATCTCCCTTACACAACACGACCAGTCTTCTCCCACGTCCTGCAGATTGTTACCTCCAGAGCAGTTCTTGTATATGTCAGCATCACTCAAGTCCACTGCCATTATCCCAGGGAAAAATATCATCACCTTTCACTTAGATTACAGTCATAGCCTACAATCTGGGCTTTTTTTCATAATCTCTGGGCTTTCTCCTTCAAAGTTTTCCCATTCTTCAAAGCATTGCTATTTTCAGCCTTACTCTGAAAATAAGGACCAAAATCTTTAACATGACCTACAAAACCTTGCATGCTTTCTGTAAATTCTGAATGGTCATCACTTCTTTCCGTCTTATAGCCTCCTGCCTGGATAATCCTATTCATTGTATGGATCTCAACACACGTTACTTTTTTAGGAAAGTGCTTCCTAATGTCTTCTGATCTTGATCAGATTCCTTTATTATATACTCTAATAGAACTGTACCCCATTTACTTCATTTAATTTGTCTTAGTTTATGTATCCATTAATGTGATTGCTTGATTACTATCAGTCTTCTCTACTAAACAGTAATCTATATGAGAAAAGGGACCATATCTACCTTTTGTTGATTTCAATTTTCAAGGGAGCTTTGAATGAAACCGCTAAAGCCACATGACAAATCATAGGTGTCTAGGGGAATCTCCCATTGGTTGGGAGGTACCAAGTGGATTGAAAAAAATACATGCGGTGCAATATGACCTTTGGGTCTTTT
Source organism: Ailuropoda melanoleuca (assembly GCF_002007445.2). Classification (NCBI taxonomy): domain Eukaryota; kingdom Metazoa; phylum Chordata; class Mammalia; order Carnivora; family Ursidae; genus Ailuropoda; species Ailuropoda melanoleuca. The sequence goes on from NC_048223.1 coordinate 27,499,231, forward strand.
TTTTTTTTTCTTTTAGTCTGACCCTTGCAGTGTCTTTACATGGAACCATGAATAATTCCCAGGGCATTTTGCACTGATGTTCATAGCTTATGCTTTTAGCCAATGTTTTTAGTATGAATCATGCTTTCTCTCACGACTCAGAAACATCCCTAAGGCTCTAAGAGATCCCAAATTTCACTTAATTCATTTCTCTGCCTTTTGAAAGCAATTACTACCATCCCGAATGAGTAGGGAATCTGATATTTAAATCTATCTGCTGAGCACTGGGCTAGGTACCTTACATATGTTATCTGATATACAGGTGTTTCTTTATAATGTGATTGTACACATTAAAAAAAAACATGTTTTGTTAAATTGTGCTTTAGAAATAACAAAATAATGGGAGAATATGCATTGGGAAGACCATTCAGAACCTATTCAACTTTGTAGTGAAAGGACTAACAATCTAATAAAAACAAAATACTAGCTTGGTTAAAATAATGCAACCTTCCAGTTTTTAAAGAAAGGTAAATATAGGCTTATGGAAAGGGATATAAAGAAGAGAGGCAGCTTCTGATTTAGGTCAAAGATCAGAGAAAATTTCTCAATAAAGTCTTTCAAAGCAGAGACTTGGATAAAGTAAGCCATGAGGCAGAATATAGGGGTAAATGAACATAATGTATGCTACTGTATTCCTTTGAGGCTTGCTGTATTTAGCTGTGTGTGTGGACTTGGCATATACCTATTATCACTTGGTGCAAAATAGCATGTGACCAGAAAAGAAAATTCTATAAAACAACCTGATTTCTGAATTATACTGGCATAATTCCTCTATTTAATAATCACGTATCAGCTAATTCCCATTATAAAAATAAGCATTTTAACAGAATAGACTACAATTTTTAGAGTAAATCTTTTTGGTAGGTGGTTTGTATACACACACACACACACACACACACACACACGTAAGACAGCTGATGTTCAGAGGGCTTACATAACTTCCACAAGGTCATCCAGTTCATAAAGATGGGCCTGGGTTTAGAACCAGGTTTATGCTTTTCTTCCTCTCAGGAATGTGGAGCATTTAAATGTTGAAATTCCATGATGCTTCTTAGGGAGAAGGTAGAACACCAACATACAGGGACTGCCTAATGTATGCCAGCCCTGAAATGCACACACATTCACATGCACAAATTTCATTAGTTCTTTTGAGGTGAATGATTACTCTTTATACATGGAGAGCTTATGTAACTACCCACCTACGCTCATAGTAAATAGTTGAGTTATGACAGTTTCTTGAGTTCCTTCTTTGGTCATTGTATCATTTGGTTCTCCTTGGCAGTCTAAGACAAGAGAGAAGAGGAGGAGTGCTTATTTCATTGTACTTCTAGGAAAACATATCATTTTACTTCAAGGATCTGCTCTCTTAGGTGTCTACTACCATGTCGTCAGGAGGGAAAGAATGCATTACTAGTATTAAAAAAACCCTTCCTCTAATGTCAAAGTTTGACAGCGATAGCCAATTCTGCACACTCCTCCTTCAAAATGACCACAAAGATGGCAAAATATGGATTACATCCTGTTTCTTTTTTTTTCTCAGTTTTTATTAAGAAACAGTTGACACATCACCGTATAAGGTGAAAGCATACAGCATGATGGCTCTATTTACATATATTATGAAATGATCACCACAATATGTTCAGAAAATATCCACCTTCTCAGACAGATGCAATAAAAAGAAAAGAGAAAAAGGCGGGGGAGGAAAAAATTCCTCCTTGCGTTAAGAACTCTTAGGATTTATTCTCTTAACAACTTTCCTGTATATTGTTCCAGCGCAGTTAGCAATGTCATCATGTTGTACAATTCATCCCTATCACTTATTGATCTTATAATTGGAAGTTTGTACCTTTTGACTACCTTCTTCCAGTTCCCCCTTCCTCACCTCCACTTCCGGCAACCACAAGTCTGATCTTTTTTTCCCATGAGTTTGGAGCACCCTGCTTCTTGAACCAAACTATTTGTTCTGGATTTACAACTTGAGGGCTGTGCAGTTTTAGAGAACTAAGAAACAACACTGAGACGATAAGCACGAAACCTCTTTGTAAATTGTGCAGCCTGATACAAATCTAAAATAGTTATTACCATGATTACTCACCAGACTGCTACTGTTTTGTCTTGGTTTTTATTAGTTATGATGGTGCTGATTGGTCTTTTACAGGATCAGTACTAAAATGTAAATTATTTTAGTTGAAAGGGATTTTTAAGTGCTGTCACAGAAAATCAGGGCTGGAAGGGATGATAGGAATTTTAGAGTACGGGGACTTATTTTGTAGACACTGAAACGAAAGCCCAGCAATGTGCAGTGTCTTTCCAAAGGCCACCCGGCTGCTTAATGATTGCTGGACCAGTGTTCATTCCCTGATCTAAATTATCTTTGATTTCTAGCTGAGAGGGGATTCCATTCTTACACTTGTCAAAGTTATTCTCCATCAAACGAACTAACAAAAATCAAACAGAACACAATAGACATGTCTCTATTCTTGGACCTCACCTTTTGGAATTAGAAATTTAGCCATAAAATAGATCTAGCTCCAGCCTAATTGCCTTTGTTTTAACTTGGCATTGTCTTCAGAGACTTGAGACTTGTTAAAGCATCTTGTGAAGCTGAAATCAGAGTAATTTGCTTTCTACAAAATGATTGGTTTCTAATTTCCAGTAGAAATGGGTTTCATTCTTTTATTTGAGAGCATTTGGAAGCCGAGTACTTGGAACTATATTATGTGATATTACACTTTCGTACAAAAATAAGATACGGAAAATTACCTAAATGCCAAAAATGATTTAAAAAATAGGATGTTAGTTTAACTCTGGCTTAGTTCAGTAACCACGTGTCTGCACTTCTAGTTGAAGCTGAGGTAAGGGTGAGGGAACCTCTTTTGAGCCCTAATTACTTACTTTTGCTTCACCTCGTCTTTCCTTTCATTTTTAAGAATCAAGGTGACACCAGTGTTTCCTAAATATTGAATTGTGTCAACGGAAGGGCCTCTTTCCCCAGAAAACTTTAATTAGGAAAACTCTTCAGGGAAACAAAAAATAGTTCTGCACAAATTAGTTTAAAATACTCAAACTGAAAATGAAATGACTGGTATACACTAGTATCCTTGTGTACTAATGAACATTTTCTTCAGGCTTTGGTGTCTTGAAGTGATCTTGTCCAGTCATACACAGAACAAAACAATACAGATTGGAGTGAGAAAAAGAAGTTTCTTGAAAGTTTATGACTTAAGTGTGAATGCCCTTCTCCTACTCAACAGAAAGACAAGATTTGAAACTCGAATAGCTCTTTGAAAAGAATTGGGGCGTTTTTAAAAAGAGAAAACAAAACTTAAAGAACCATCGGTAGAAATATTTTGGCCTCTTCAATGGGCACGCAAGTGTTCTTTAAATTTCTCAAAACCACTCTCTCCTGTGCTTTTGGAAGGACAGACTTCTACATGTAAATCTAACGAAGGCCTTGTGGATCTTCATCGCCCTTGGTAAATGGTTTCAGAATATTTGTCTTATTCATCTCCACACTCCTTCTTGTAATCCTCTCATCAGAAGGTGTGGTTTCATCCTTTGTTACATTAGTTTTAGTTAATTTGGGATCTTTAAAGTATTATATTTGAGAACACTTGGGAGTCTGGATTGCTGAGAAATTATGACCTAGAATATTAAAGTTAAGAACTGTACCATCCACCTTGAAACAAAACAAACAACACACAATCAGTCTTGAGACTTCGTACCGCTCATTGACATGGTGTTTTTCAAGCATTAGGAAGTCAAGAAAATTTTCTAATGAGAAAGTTATTTGTCTCCCATAACAGTAAGAGGAAAATACCAATAAAAATCAATAAAATAGCTATGGATTGCCTTTTTTGGTGGGTTTTAAATTGTTTGTTTCTGTTTATTTTATTGGGCTTTCTGAGGGAAGGGAATTTTTTTTTTTTCTTGAAATTCCCAGAGCTCGAATCTTCTTGTAGGAGGTTCAGGCGCTTTGTAAATCAGTGGAGGTAAATGATTAATTAAAGAGGGATGTTGCTAATGGACACTTTTTGGGGAATCTGAGTCCCAAGTCTTCCCCAGATGAAATAACCAGTTACAACAATAGGAAAAGAGCAAACAATTTGAACAGGCAATTAACAAAAGATGTTATTCAAATGGCCAATAAACATGTGTGAAGGTGCTCAATTTCATTAGGCCCTGGGGACAAGAAAATTAAAACCGCAATGTAAAGCCACTATATACCCACAACTTTATTTTATAAATGAAAAAAAAAATACAAAATCTTGGTGAGGATGTAGAATAAGTGAAATTCTCATAAACTGTTAGTGGGAGTATACAGTTAGGCATAACTAACTTGGAAACTGGGATGTTTGGTATACAAAACCAGGTTTTGAGCAAGTTACTTAATTAACCCGATAAGTCTCTGCTTCTTATATATAAATGGAGATAATAATAGTACATCATAGAGTTGCAGTAAGAATTAAACAAGGTTATGTGTGCAAAATCAGGAGGGAAGGCAGGTCATGTGGACCCAGGTATAGGTAGGACATGGATGTGGTAATGGGAATTATAAATAGAAATATACTCAACAAAATTTTTATCTTATGGTAACTTATGCAAATGTTATATTTTCTGGGAAATGTTAAAATTTCTGAGAAAAGTTAGTCATATATTATTCAAAGTGTTTTAATAATCTTTTTCTTGAAGGAAATAACCAATAACTGATTGCAAGTCACTCTGAAAATGCCAAAGGTTTTATAGTGAAACATTTTTCAAGAATTTTAATTTTTATGTGTAAAGATGCTAAAGGATCTTTCCAGTTAGAAAACCCAGACAATATCCCATAAGAGGGTGATAATTCAATACACTGTATTCTTCACATGGGATATAAAGGTCAGTTCCAGAGAAAAACATTATTTTCTACAGATGTTGTAGTGAGTAATACAAAGTAACTCATTAGATTTATATAAATATTTCTCCTTTAGGTTATTTTCTTTTATTTATTATATTTGTTAACAAAAATAAAATATTACACAATTACACACATACTTAACATTCCCCTATCCCACCATATGCTGATCCAGCTTCCTCTCCAGAGATAATGACTTTAAAAGATTTTGTGTATATTCTTCTGGTCATTTGTCTGTGTGCTTGCCCATATATGTGTATAGTGTACATCACTGCACCCATAGAAATAAGGAGGTTTTTTTTGTATATGTGTTTTCTTTAAAAACAAAAAAATATATCTTAGATATTATTCTTCAACTAATTTGTTAAGTTGGTGATATATCTTGGAAATCTTATGTGAATCTACATATAACCACTTATTCTTTTTAACAGGTATTTTAGTATTTCAGAGTATAGAAATAACATACTTTGCTTTCAGCATTCTTCTTTTGGATGTCGCTGAGATTGTGCCCATCTTTCCTGTTGTTAACAGTGCTGTAGTAGCCTCATAAACAAACTTGATGTACTCTCCTCGGGCACGCGTGTAAGGGTTTCCCTGAAAACATATTGAGGCATGCAGTGGCTTGGCTGTGGGGGGGTACCCGTTGTTCATCTAATTAGCTAATGCCAGAATGCTCTTCAAAATGAATGAACGAATGCTCTTCACTTTCATCAGCAATGTAAATGAAAGTTTCAGTTTCCCCATAGCTTTACTGATATTTACTATCGTTCTCTTAAATTTTGTCAGTCCGATGGTAAGCAGTCATATTTCAGTGTTGCTGTGAATACCACTGAGGCTGAGCATTTTGACGTATATTGCTCTTCTGACTTCCTGCCTACCATTACCTGCATTTTTCTTCTGACTTTTCTGTCCCTTAGGATCTTCGTAGTAGGCTAAGTCTACAGGAGCTTCTGAGTTAGCAGTTCAAGCCTAAGAATAAGTCTCCGTTCCAGGAGAATAAGCTTTCCTTTCTTCTTGTCCCAGATTTCCTTTCATGAAGCAAGGGAGCAGGGCTGTTTGGTCTCAAACTTTGGTGTGCGCAGGAATCACTTGGGGGATCTCGTTAAAATGCAAATCCTGATTCAACAGCTATTGCATGGAGCCTGAGTGTGCATTTCTAACTAGCTTCCTGGTGGTCCTAAAGCTGCTGGTCCATGTAACGGGGAATTCCATGACTGGTACATAGAGAACATTTAATTTGTTTCCACAGAATGACCAAGTTATCTGGAGATGTTGCAGATCAGGTGGTACCTAGGGCATTTCCCAAAGTGCAGGCTCGGTATACTTAATTTCTTTCTTTCTTTCTTTCTTTCTTTCTTTCTTTCTTTCTTTCTTTCTTTCTTTCTTTCTTTCTTTCTTTTCTTTCCTTCTTTCTTTCTTTCTTTCTCTCTCTCTCTTTCTTTCTTTCTTTCTTTCTTCTTTCTTTCTTTCTTTCTTTCTATTTTTTATTTATTTATTTGACAGAGAGAGACACAGTGAGAGAGGGAACACAAGCAGGGGGAGTGGGAGAGGGAGAAGCAGGCTTCCCCCAGCAGGAAGCCTGATGTAGGCCTCGATCCCAGGACCCCGGGATCATGACCTGAGCTGAAGGCAGACGGTTAATGACTGAGCCACCCGGGTGATCCTCGGTATACTTTCTTTTATTTACAAACTCAAGATGACCCCTCTGATACCTCACTCTGCACTAGACATTTACTTACTGTTTATCTTAGCTACGATAATATTATAATTATGGTAACGAAGAGTAGGAAATGAATCATTTAATCTTTGTGAATATATTTGCCTCACCTGGCCCAGCTAGAACATTGACTACTTCTGTGGTCAAAGTACCGAAATTATTCTGTAGCCTTCTTTCTTCCTTATTTTTCTGAATAAAGAATTTCCATGAAGTATGTAAATTCCTATAGTACTTGTGTGCACAGGATTGCCTCCTTACTCTTGACAAAACCTCTTGCCGAAGTTAAAGTAATCTGTCTGTCTTCTGTCTATCCATCCATCCATCCATCCATCCACATTTTACTATTCTTTATTATATTCCTTATTCTGTCATTTTAATGCACTGAATAGATTTTATTCTTTTTCATCAGATCATTTTAATTTCATTTAATCTTCACATTTCATATCTTTTAATGTTCCAAGGTAGTAGGTGGTGGTCAGTTTTTCAGATAATGCAAGTGGGATCACTTTCCTGCCAGCTGAATGTAACGATAGCGTGTAGACGTGGATGTGTTTGGATCCCGTGCCCAGGTTCTTCTCATCACATTACGTTAGGCAATGTAATTATCTTGCTCTGTCTCACATACACACACTATAAAATTTATGACTATTTTAAATAATAAAGTTCTCATCTAGTACCTCCTTGATTACTAACACTGACCCAATACTTTAATAAACACTTCTTACCTGTTTTTAATCAGCGTATTGAGGCATAATTTAAATAATCTAAAGGCTCTCATTTTGAGTGTATGGTTTGATGAGTTTTTGCACGTATTTATACCCATGTAACCAATTAAGATATAGACTATTTTTATCTTTCCAAATGTTTCCTCGTGTCCCCTTGAGGTTAATCCCTCACTCTTGATGCAGGTAACCAGTGATCTGTTTTCTGTCACTCTATTGCCTATTCTACTATTTCATTTAAAGGGAATCACAATGGTATGTTGTGTTTTTTCCATGTTTCTTTGTCCAAGAGTAGGCTTTTGATATTCATCCATGTTAGTAGAACATTCTCTTCTTTATTATATAATAATATTCCATTGTGTGGATATACCACAACTTATTTATCCATGGATCTCTTGTTCCACAAATAAAGCTGCTATAAGCATTCTTTTGACAGTATTTTTGTGAATATATTATTTTATTACTCTTGAGTAACTGCTAGGAGTAGTACTACTGGGATATAGAGCAAGTATGTTTTACCACTCCCTTCAATAAATTCCTATACCTCTTATAATCTGAATTCTCCAGTATTGCATAGGACTGTATATTGTCTTATATTCTCTAATTTCATATTTATTTTAAGTCCTGACTCCCTGCTAGGTCATAAATTCTCAGATGGTAAGAGTCAGAAATTATCATTTATTTATTTTTTAACTTAAAAAAAACCCTTAAAACTGGCCTGTGGGCATATCGTAACTGCTTGTTGGATTATTATTATGTACTTTATTAATAATACTCCACTAAGCACAATGACGCTATGTTTTTGTCCTCTTTGAGATGAATTTATAAAGTTAAGTTTCATTGGGTGAGTTTCAGGTGGACATAAATAGCGATAGACTTCCTCTTTTCCTTCTGGTTGGATGTGTGACCTACTGGGATCACCTGGATTATCCTGAGACTCTTGCTGGAACCATCAGGAGTAGATTCTATTTTTCCATTGGGGCTGCTAAGTTAAGAGAAAGCCAGGGTAGGTCTGCTATTTCTGTCTTTGCGACTTAGAGAGATTTGACCTGAAAATAAAGCCATCACAAACAATCCTGTATTGTGTACCTGATAATTGCTAAAACAGTAAATCTTAAAAGTTCTTATCACACACACACATAAGATGGGTAATTTTGTGCAGTGACAGGTGTGTTAACTAATCTTATTGTGGTGATTATTCTGGGATATATACATATATATCAAATTGTCACATTGTATGCCTTTAAACTTATACCATGTTATATATCAATTACATCTTAACAAAACTGGGGGAAAATAAAGTAAAACCATCACAGAGGAAGGAAGCCAATTTGCAATGACCTGTTGAAGCACGGCTCAAAACATGTCATTAGCACCCAGCAGTACCTACCTCTAAACTTTTCATGGTGTATGCCAGTTTCAGATGAATTTTATAACTTATTACTGCAGTAACCATGTTTAGTACATTTCACCTTAGTAATAGCAGCTCCAAACTAGCCATCCACTATATTAACAGTGAGGTATAATCGAAAGATATTTTCCTTTGAACATATCGCCTTGGCCTCAACATCAAGGATGATATCTCGCCAATTTTCCTTAGACTCCACTATGAGTTTAAAAATATATAAATGATAAAGACACTAGATTTCCATCTTTGTATACCTAAATATCATCCCTGAAACTGCATTTGAAGTGGCTGCTCATGTTGGAAACTTTCAGAAAGCGAGTATTCTCATACACACCTGAAGTTGAGAAGGGTGGGGGAAAATGTTTAAGCATTGTTGCTACAGGGACACATAATTATGGTTATCTTATTTGAGCACACCATTTAGTGTTGAACAGTGTTATTACTCTAGTATGCTTTTTGGTTTGAATTTGCCAAATAATTGCCTCAATTATCTGCTTCACATTGGCTGTGGAATCTTGGCCAGGACAATTATTCCTGTTTCCTGCTGGATCACAGCTTAGTGATCTCATAGACAAAACTTCATCTCAATGTCAAAGTGTTGGTAGGACTCACATAATGACCTTTCATCATTACTGTGGCTGAGACATAATTCTTCTGTCAGTCTATGCTGAGCAATCCTGTTGAAAATGAATGGTTTTGAAGTGGCATAACTGTAGTGTATTGGTAGAGAGAGGCATTCTCGTTTGGGGCAGTTATAATTACATGTTGCCATAGTGACAATGGATAGTCAGAGATTTTTCCAGGTACTTACTGCTTTCCCGGAAAATTCCCACTGGAGGTGGTGGTTATCAATGCCAAGCACCTTCCCCAGGCTGAAGGAAAACCTGTAAGATTATCAGTTATCATGTTCTGATTGAAGGAGAGCACAGTCCCTTTTATTTGGAGTAGTAATCTCAGAAACATATCAGCAAAGCTGAGTAAAGGCAGCAAAATTAGAAGTGGGTCATCCAATGGGAGATGACATTTTACCCCTTCATTCCTAGTACCTGGGAGAGGATGGAAATTTTAGAGACCCCAGATGCCCTCAGTTGATTTTCAGATTTAAAAGCATGGAAACATGTACTTTTCCATATATCTCATTTACATTTCAACATAATCCTGTGAGAACTACACACACGTGCAACAATCTGCATGGATCTCAGAAACATTACATTGAGTGGAGGGTGCCAGAGTCAAAGGCCACAAATGGATTAATTCCATCTATATAAAGTTTAACAACATCCAATAATTTATGGTGATGAAAGTCCCATGTATATGCCCTTCCACATTATACCTTAACTTAAGAATACTAGGAAAGAATCACTATCCTAGAATCAATTTTCAGCTCTGCCACCTGTTAGCTATAAGACCCTGGGTAAATTTCAGTTCTTTTGACTCTAAAATAGGCTCCTTCCAGCTCTTATTTCCTGAATATCATCTTGAAAATTCCTCCCTATCCATCCATTCCAGAAGGTGAGATTGACTGAAAGGAGACTAAGGGAATTTTGTGGGTGGTGGACATGTTCCATATTATAATTGGTGTGGTAGTTACACAGGGATATATGTTTGTAAAAACTCATCATGTTGTGCACTCAAAATCTGTACATTTTACCAACTGTAAATGTGCAAAAAATAAAAAACATTTTGAGTTGTGAGCCGTATTTTGCTCAGGAGACACCTAGGACTCAAGAACTGAAGTGACCATTTGCCCAAGTTCATTATGGAAATTAGGAAATCTATTTTAACCAACGAGAATTGCAATTTTATCTTTCAAAAAGTTGGAAGATTTTCATGACATTAATTATGAGCCTAATGCCTTTGTACTTAGTACATTAGAAGAAAGCAAACAAAAATGAAAAAATATGTTTCGTACATTCTGCTCTGTTTATGTGCACATTTACATTTTACAGAGGTAACGGGCAATGAGTTACTGCTTGTTCACTGGGAAAAGCAGAGAGAAAGTCCACCCAGCAGGAGAGGTCATAATGATGTCACTCAATCAGCAGTGTTCTGAGACATCTGCTATGTAGACAATCCTGATAGGTGCTTTTCTTCCAAGAAGCAAAAAATTTGACATAACAGCTTTCACAGTCTGTGAAAGTTCCTAGATAAGCACTCCATACTCAAGTCACCGAGCATCTTGTTAAAAACACATATCCTGATTCAGTGGGTCTGAAGCAAAAGCCCATCCGTTTACAATGTTAATAAATTCCCAGGTGATGATGATATTGCTGTTCTTTGAACCATCCTTTGAGTGACAAAGAAGAGGTTACCAAAGCTGAAGTGGAATCTGCAGTTCACCGAACTCAAATAGTGAGCTGAAACCAGACCCCATGATTAGAAGTCTCTATAACCTGCCCCCCCCCACTGCCCCACTAATATAAGAAACAAAATGAGAGGTGTGTAAATATAAACATTTGGGACCAGGGAGAAAATTTGTTGTAGCCATGTATTCAAATTGGTTGTTTAGAATTATTGAATGTAAGCAATTTGTTCCATTTTTATTGCTGTGTTTCTATATACAAAGCATTAGGTCAATGTATTCCTAAATTCCATTCTAGAAGTTACTCTTCTAAACAAGGGTACATTTGTAATCTTGGAAATTGTCGAGTGAAATGGTGACCCACAGAAGTGTTTGATGACCACAGCCGACATGAACATGGAAGTTAGTTGTTGATGTGGTATCTGTCCTCCAAGATGGCCTTCAATAATCCTTGCCCCCTGGTGTTCCTGCTATTGTGTAATGTCCTTCCACATTAAGTGGCACTGCTCTGTAGAACCAATGGGATGATGGCATGTGACTTCCAAAGACAGATCATAAAAGACATTCTGTCTTTTGCTTTGTTTATTCTTGGATTGTGCATTCTGGCAGAAGCCTGCACAATGTT
>NC_048223.1:27511037-27515270 GCF_002007445.2 Ailuropoda melanoleuca
AATATGGGAAAATTCCATCTTTATTATAGTTGCTTTGAGATGAAGAAGTATACATTAAATGTGTCTGCATGAGTAGACTGCATTCCTTTTATTTTCTATAAGGGAATCTTTCTTAGTGCTATTTTAAATACAGCTGTAATGAACCAAAGACCTCACATGCACACATTATGAAAACAGATGATAGGAGGGTAAACAGAAGTATGCCTCCTAAGCTTCCCACTTCGTCTCTTACTGATTAAATCAGCTGAAGGTAAGCTAGAGCATATGTCTATCAGCCACAGGGCACATACAGTGATACTCATGGAACTGAAAATTCAGTGTTTTCAAAGGGAAATTTCATCTCAGGTACACAAGTGTATTTCATTCATGCTATATTTGGCAAGATTTGTTCACACTTGTGAGATTTTAGTCAATGCAAATAGTCTTCCACTCGGTTGACGAAGGTGGCGGATTGGCGGCGGGCACCTGAAGCAGAGATTTGCAACTAGAAACTGAACTGTCACCCAGATGGAGGAGGCTTTTGCTCAGTGTAAATGAAAGAAGTGTTTTTTGTCATGCTTTCCATTTCCAAAGCCAACATTTGAACACCAGCTTTTTTCCTCTTGATCATTGTGTGAAAGAGAAGCTTTCATCTTTCCACCCCTGCCCTAGCTCACTGCCCGAGGCTTGGCCCTTCCCGTGCCTCACATAGTTTCCCTGGGTTCGGTGGGCCTTTAGCAGGGTGCTGCTGAGTGCATGTCAGTGGAGTAGCTGACTGATTTGTCCTCAATGTGACGGAGACACTAAAAACTTGCTTTGAACAAATACACGTAGGGCAAATTGAAAGAGGAAAGTTTGTGTCAGAACTTACTGTATTTTAGGAAGTATTTTCTGTTGGTCTGGGGTTTGAAGGCCATAGATCCTTTATTTCATTTCAGTTCACCTCCTTCAGCTCTTCTCTCCCATTCACTAAACTGTCATGAACAGTTTTGGACGCTCTAGTAGTAAATGGACTTGCCCTTGTCATTTGGCTTGAAGTTCTACATATGACAAATGTGTCTTCTCCTATGCATTGCATTCTCATAACAACCGAAAACTTCACTTCGTCCATCTTTGCTTTGGCCCTGAAATAGCCAAAAATAGCCAACCAATGGAGGCAACGGTATAGTTGGATGCTGAAGCCTTCAGAAAATGCCTCTGCCCTCCACTTGCTTTTTTGTTTCTCAGGTTACATTACCCCATGTTTCATGCAGTGGCATGGGCTTTTGGAATAAATGGATGCCTATTAGCTGTCCTTAAAGATAGGACAAATTTAGAATGATAATAGCCCATTACTTTCTGTGTGCTGGAACAAATGCTTTTCTACATATTACATTTTTATCTTCACAACAACCCTATATTCTAAGGCCATGTTAGAGCCAAACTTTGTCTACCACCTTTTCAAATCCACTCTGGAAACCATGACAAATGATGTGGATTTTAAGATTCTTAAAAGGGACAGGAATGAGCTTTGAGCTTACATCACCAGCCAACGTTATATAAACACTCCCTAGATGTCTCTCTCTCCCTGTGAATTTCCTCTCACAGCAGATACTGACATCCACCCTGCCTTCACCCACACACTCTTCTGCTCTCCCAGAGCCCCTCATGACTCTGCCATTCCCCCCTTTCTTGGCACCATTTTCCTTCCTTCACCTGCATGCCACCCCCCACCCCGGGGAGCACAGTTTGCCTTAGGTTAGCACCTTCACCAGCATTCTGCCCTTTGTTTCATGAAGAAATAGAGGCAAAGAAACTAATTTGCTCAAGATCCCTCAGCTCACAACACCAGATCCGGATTTGAACCGGGGTCTTTCTGACTCTGATGACTAGTTAGCTTTCTTTGCAATTCTGTCATCTATAGATGATCCTGTTTGTGTCAAGGCTTAACGTTGGATTTTATAAATTTCTAATCAACATTATTTGGGCAGAATGATTACTTGGAACCAGAGCTGACAAGTCCAAGTGTGCCCAGAGGAGTTTAAAATGGGTTGGAAAAACTTGTTAACTGAGTTGTTTATTCAAAAAGGAAACAAAAATCCCTCAGGTTGTAAAGTTGGAGGCAACGTAATTAAACAGGTATCCCAAGGTGCATTCTTTAAAAAGACTTTCTAGACTAACAGATTTCTTCTTCATCCACCCACAGTCCCCACACAACCATTACTACTCTGACTCTTCTTCCTGTAGGGAAATCAATATAATTGCTCAAAATCTCAACATCTACAGATGTCACCAGCCCCAGGCCTTAGCTTTTGTTTTGTCCCTACTGAGTGAGCAACAGTGAATCGATGAGACTTTATAATTGTTGTTGTTATTGTTTTTCATATAATGGAAACTCTACACGGCAGACTTCTGCAGTTCCATGACACAGGCATCCACGTGGTCTGATGGGGATTTTGGTGTCCTTTCTTGTATCTTTAGCTTGGTACTTCCTTAAACACAGCTCAGGCTCCATACCCCAACTAGTCAATGGTTGGCCATCCCGGCTGCATATTTATATCCCGCAGGGAACTTTTATAAAGTATGGATGGCTAACCTCACTGCTGATCAATTAAATCAGAATCCCAGGGTGTGGGGAGGAACCCATTTTGCTACCCCTGGGCTACAGGACTATTACGTTAAACTAAAGCTGCTGAATTCGCATTGGGATATGATTACAGGGGTAGCTCAGAAGCCTGCTATAGAGGTTGTCCTTTGCAGTTTCAGTAAGAAATTTAGCAATTGCTTGTGATGTTCTGGCTGAAAATGGTGGGTATATCATATCAATCAGATTTGCCATGATGATATTGAGTGACAGGCTACTCCCAAACTTAGTGACTTTCATCAAGGAACATTTATTTCTTGTTCATGGGTCTGTAGATACACATGGTTTGGCTGGTCCAAGCTGGACTCTGCTGTGTAGTTTTGCATCAGGATTTAGGTAAGCTGTATTTTACTTCAGGTGACGGTATGGTTCCAATCTTCCATTTTCCTCGGATCATTGACTGTGTGCGGCATGTGCTTCTCATGGCAGAACTTAAAAGACTTCTGCTTGTATTGTGTCCACTAATGTGCCTTTCGACGAAGTCATTCACACAGCCCAGCCCAACACTAGTGGGCTGGAAGTAAGAGGATAAATATTTATTGACAGAAGTCCACACCTTCACAAGAACTATACATGTGTTGACAATTTCTTAGAATGTAAATAACTAAAGAAGGTCTGGATTTTCAACTTTTCTGGAGACATTTAATTTTTCCAATATTTTAAAAAGTTCATTTAAAAGGTAACAAAATACTGGGCTAACAGGGAAGGTGGGGACATAGTTCTAGTCACCGGAAGTGTTGAAGCAGAGTATAGATCATCCTTTGGTAGAAAACGTGTGTGAAGGACTCTAGTATTAGCTGATTATTGAGTATACTGGTTAGAGTTGTAGTTGATTTACCACAAGGAGGGAAAGAAAGAATAGGACATGAAGATTCAACATTCAAATTGTCATGATAGGCCATAACAAAGAGGAAATTTCAAAGGGATAAAAAAAAATGTCACATATATGGTTTACAATTTCATTGTTTATATATTTTAAATAAAAATCTGTACATAAGAAACTTGTATATGGTTTATGTTTTATTGACTGAATAACTAGAGTGTTAATTAGAATTCCTAAACTATCCTGGGAATCACCTGTCAGGATTAGTCTGGAAGACTAATTAATGCTATATTTATTTTGAAGTGCCAAGTACAGCTAAGTGCTTTACATGGATAATTTCATCTTCAAAGAGCTTTGTGAAGTAGGTACTAATGACAACTCCATTTTACAGATGAAAAACTGAGGCCTAGTGACATAAAGTAATCTGCCCAAGGTCCTGCAATTTATGATTGGTGTTGCTAAGGAGTTCAAGGCAGGGCATCTGGACCTATAAAGTGTGGTGTAATCATAATACTTTATTGGCTGCACATTCAGACCGACGTGCTATTACGAGTCCTAGCACTTTCCCCAGTAGCCTGCTCTGCCATGTGACAAACAACCAGCATGACACTTGGCTGCTGTGGTCACAGTTCCGGAATTACCTTGAGACGCTGCCGCTTCTACTTTGGATAGATCTTTTCTCTGAGAGTGCTTCACACGTTTCTGGAAATCATGTGTTTCCAAAGTTGCCATGAATCAGGATTTCTTCTCCAAATCCAAGGGACCATCCTCATCACAACCTCAATTCATTGGAATCTCATTCTCTGTT
>NC_048223.1:27515370-27552838 GCF_002007445.2 Ailuropoda melanoleuca
AAAAGAAAAGAAAAGAAAAAAACACAAGGTTTAATTTGATTTCACATGAAATGAGTCTGGAGGTGCGCCAGTTTCCCGCTGGCGGTGGAGGTCCAGGGGCAACAGCATCTCAGGCTCCCTCCAACTTTCTGCTCCACCGTCTTCAGCACGTGGTCATTTCGGGGTCCCGCATCTCTGTGGGTGCTCCAGCCATCAAATACAGATGCTAGGAAGACGAAGTAGTGGGGAAAGGGCCAAAAGTTACATAAGTAGCCACCTACCCTCCCTCTTTCTGAGAACCATTCTAGAAAGACTTATCCAGCACTTCTCTCTCACAGGTCAGGGCTTAGTCAACCTGACCGTACCCAACTACAAGGCGAGCCAGGAAATGTGGTATTTTGGCTGGGTTACGTGGAATCAGACCAGGATGGTGTTTCTCTGGAAGAAGAGGAGAATGGGTAGTAGGTAGGGAGTGGACAGTCTCTGCCACAGGAGAAATGACTGGGCAGCCGTAATTAACGTGACCAGCCCGTGCACTCTGCTGAGTAAAGAACCCTGAGGCTCTGGTGCACGAATGACCTGCTGCTTCTTTTACTGAGTTTTATAAACACCTTGGCACATGCATATGAGTAAGGTATACTAATTTACCAGAGGCTAGGGTGAAAACTGATGTGGGTTCTTTTAAATGAGAGAACTCAGACTCCCGAGATGCAAGAAAAGATACAAGCAAACTTTAATGCTACCTTCCAACCCTCCCAAGGCCCAGGTAAGAAGAGACGGGGGAGCTCAGGCCCAAGGGACACACAGAGTCTGATGAATTAAATTACTGAGAAAGGGAACGGGTCTCATTCCCATGGCTTTTGCGAGTTCCCCAGAAAACTGGGTCTCTNTGGAAAGTGTGAATCCATTTGCAAGTTGTTAGTGCCTTCCAGGTCGCCCGGGAAGGCAGCCCAGCGGGGAGGAGAAGGTTCCATGGGCTGGTCTGAACAACAGTCATGCATGCCCTCCCTGCCCTCTCACCACCAGCGGGACATTTCAGAGCAAAATGGGTGGTGTTGCCTCTTTTTGTCGCCACACTCACTGTTTGGATTCCTCTGCGGTGACTTTCCCTTGCTCTGCATTAAAAGGATACGAGTGGGTCTGTGTAGGATATCCTCGGTGCAGTTTCCCGCTCCTCCTCTCCCTAATGGATCCCTGCTTTCCCTGATTCTTGGGATGGGTCCGACAAACTGTAATGTAGTATTGAGTTTATTGTCCTTGCCCTTCCGTTATCCTCTTCATGCCTTCCACATGGCGTCCTGTGCTGCCTCCGCTCTCTCCTGCAGAGTTAGAGGACCTCATGCCTATTGAGCTCCCACCATGAGTCAAGCGCTGCTCTGAATGCCTTTTCCTATTAACTCCTCAAATCCTTCCGACAACTGATGGACTAGATGACTAGTAATATCCGTAGTTTGCAGAGAAGCAACCGAGACACGGCATAAGTAAGTACCTTGCTGTAGGTCATGCAGCCAGTACGTGTCAGAGTGGGGATTTGAATTGAGATCATGGGGAGTTTTCTTATCTCTCTGGAAAGCGGTGTGGAAATCAAGCAGATCGTAGGGAATACACTGCCCTGCTAGATAAGGCAGAGAAAGTGATTTGCTAGAAAGATGGATCAGGTTCAGAGAGAACGTTGGCTCTGCTGTGAGGAAGCCTGTGGGTCAAATGTCTCATATAATCTCATAGAACCCCATGGAAAAGGAATGGTTTGTTCTTCTCACTTCATTTTATCACCTCAGTTCTTGCCTGGGTAAGAAATGAAACCTGCTGGATTCACTTTTTTGTTGTTGTTAATAGGAAAATAGACTGGCATTGAGACTCAGGATTTTATTTTATTTTATTTTATTTTAAAGATTTTATTTGTTTATTCGACAGAGATAGAGACAGCCAGTGAGAGAGGGAACACAAGCAGGGGGAGTGGGAGAGGAAGAAGCAGGCTCATAGCGGAGGAGCCTGATGTGGGGCTCGATCCCATAACGCCAGGATCACGCCCTGAGCCGAAGGCAGATGCTTAACCGCTGTGCCACCCAGGTGCCCCAGAGACTCAGGATTTTAATGACTAGATCTTTCCAAATTCAATACACATGTTACTGGTTTATTTTATCCATAAGACATCGAAGTCATTATGAGTGCCTTTAATCATTGTGGCGGTGGAAAACACCTATTTTTGAAACCTTAACCAATATCCACGTTTTCGTGCCAAATTCACAGGACAGTTCAGGCCAGATTAAGACTCAGGTGTGAGTCCGTGACTGATGGCCGCTAACTAAAACCCTGTCTCCTTATATAGGAACACAAAAGAAGAGTAAAACCTCACTTAGGGGGAGATCAGGTCCCCAGCAGTGGGATTTACCTGAAACTTTGCTGAGAATGAGGAGATTAAACCAGCATATGAGTTCGGATTAACTGCACATAAGGGAAAACACAGCATAATCATGACTTCAACACAAGGTTTCAAAAAGAAAAGAAAAGAAAAAAACACAAGGTTTAATTTGATTTCACATGAAATGAGTCTGGAGGTGCGCCAGTTTCCCGCTGGCGGTGGAGGTCCAGGGGCAACAGCATCTCAGGCTCCCTCCAACTTTCTGCTCCACCGTCTTCAGCACGTGGTCATTTCGGGGTCCCGCATCTCTGTGGGTGCTCCAGCCATCAAATACAGATGCTAGGAAGACGAAGTAGTGGGGAAAGGGCCAAAAGTTACATAAGTAGCCACCTACCCTCCCTCTTTCTGAGAACCATTCTAGAAAGACTTATCCAGCACTTCTCTCTCACAGGTCAGGGCTTAGTCAACCTGACCGTACCCAACTACAAGGCGAGCCAGGAAATGTGGTATTTTGGCTGGGTTACGTGGAATCAGACCAGGATGGTGTTTCTCTGGAAGAAGAGGAGAATGGGTAGTAGGTAGGGAGTGGACAGTCTCTGCCACAGGAGAAATGACTGGGCAGCCGTAATTAACGTGACCAGCCCGTGCACTCTGCTGAGTAAAGAACCCTGAGGCTCTGGTGCACGAATGACCTGCTGCTTCTTTTACTGAGTTTTATAAACACCTTGGCACATGCATATGAGTAAGGTATACTAATTTACCAGAGGCTAGGGTGAAAACTGATGTGGGTTCTTTTAAATGAGAGAACTCAGACTCCCGAGATGCAAGAAAAGATACAAGCAAACTTTAATGCTACCTTCCAACCCTCCCAAGGCCCAGGTAAGAAGAGACGGGGGAGCTCAGGCCCAAGGGACACACAGAGTCTGATGAATTAAATTACTGAGAAAGGGAACGGGTCTCATTCCCATGGCTTTTGCGAGTTCCCCAGAAAACTGGGTCTCTCCTCAGTCTGACAGGCAGGAAGAGGAGTACCATGTGGGAGTGGCACTGGGGACAATGGCAAGGGCATGACAAGCTGGGTACCATTGTGCTTGACTGCCCTGGAGGAAAAGGGACTGGCCGGTGTGATCTTGGATCTTAGCCAGCGCCGCCTGACAGGAAGCCTACCAAAGTTCTTCAAAGATCAGAAGCTGACATACTCTTAAACGTTAACCATTCGTGTTTAAATTCAAATGGCACTTTATATTAAGCTGCTCCGGGGTTTCATATTGAAGGACTATGAACTTTAATGAACTTGGGAAATGCTCTGGTCACCAAAGGAGAATGTTTCATGAAAAATAAGCATGTGTTGGAGGCGGCAGAGCACCCTAAGAGGTTGTCCCAGACACCTGTACCATTACGCAAAGTTGTCTTCTTGCAGGAGTAGATTAGAGTAGAAAATTAAGAGAAGGGTTGCTAGTGTTAAGCACATCCAAAAAACTAATGTGAACACTGATAACTTGATACCAAAGATGAGTGACAGAGAGACAAAAACCTATAAAAATGGCAAATGTCTATGTTTGAAAAATTTGATAACTTTTGGAAAAACTGGGCAAATTACTAAAAAAATGAATTTAAGTTTGGGGTTATTTAATATTGAGATAAATTGTCAATAGACTTTGAGTTATTATAATAATAACTAAAATCGATGTTCAGGGAAGCCACTTCTATTGACCAATAAAAGGTTAAATTACATTCAATACATGCTATTAAAGAAGGCAGAGAAGTATTTTAAATAAAAAATTGCATCCAAAGTTGCTAGAACATATTTTAAAATATTGTTTAAAGGAGTGATAAAATCAACCATGACTCATTTACTAAGACCTCTGATGAACTTGTACTGCAGCAGTAGAATTACAGTTATTTTTGAGGAGCTTAAAGAAATTTACACCAGTGTTAAGTCACATTACACACTTGGCAAACTTTTGATGGATTATGCTATTAGCATTATACTTATTTGGTTGATGAAAACCATTGACCAATTTGGTTACACAATTTCATTAAAACCCAGAACACCACGATGGTAGAAGCAGAAATCACATCCTTTGAATGACACCTGGGTATGTCCTGAATTTTCTGACCAACTTGCTTTCGAATAGATTTATCTGTTCATAAAACTTTAGAGACAGAAATTGGAATGTCTGAAACCAACGTCATTATTTCTCCTGCATACCCTTTCTTCCCTACCCGAGATGGGGACCTGAGAATCACCCACAACTCATTCCTCATCTTACACCCACACGGCCAGTCTCCTAGTATCATAAATATGTCACCTGAACAGCTTCTGAACCCTCCCCTAACATGTCTTTCTTCAGACCTTCATGTTTCCTTGCCTGCCTATGGCTAGAACCCATAACTCATGTTCAGGCTTTCCTCTCCTCATACTCCATGGCCTTCTTCATTTTACATCTAACATTATTTTCTTTGAAGACTCAAATCCAGGGGCTCCTGAGTGGCTCAGTCGGTTAAGCATCTGCCTTCAGCTCAGGTCATGATCCCAGGGTTCTGGAATGGAGCCCCACATTGGGCTTCCTGCTCAATGGGGAGTCTGCTTCTCCCTCTCCCTCTGCTCCTGCCCTCCCAGACTCTCTCTAATGCTCTCTCTGTCAAATAAATACAATGTTAAAAGAAAAAAAGACTCACATCTAATCACTTTATTTTCCCACTTAAAGACTTCCAGGGCTCCTTACTGTTTATAATAATGAAAAGACCGATTCTCTCTCTCTCTCTCTTTTTTTTAAGATTTTATTTATTTATTTGATAGAGAGAGCAAAAGCAGGGAGAGAGAGAGAGAGGGAGAAGTAGACTCTTCGCTGAATAGGGAGCCTGATGCGGGACTGGATCCCCGGACCCCGGGATAATGACCTGAGCTGAAGGCAGACGTTTAACCGACTGAGCCACCCTGGTGCCCCAAGACCAGATCTCTTAATATGATCTAGAAAGCCCTTCACCACATTGCTCCTGCCCTGCCTCTCTGAGTTTGTCTTCTGTCAGCTTTACCCACGAACACCCTCTACTCCATCCTCCTTCACTCTTTCCTGACTGTGGACTTGCTGCTCTGTCTGCCTGGGATGCCTGCCCCACATTGCTCTTTTCTACGTGATATATTCCCGTGAATCTTCTGCTCAATTTTGACCCTGTTCAAGCATATCTTTATTTGTATAGATTTCCCCAAACCTCCAAGTAAAATTAGTTTTTCTAAATATTTCCTAGCTCTATCCATCTATGTATCTATCAATCATTTATCTATTCATCCATCCATCCATCCATCCATCCATCCATCTACCTAACTTGTATTCTACCTCATAATGCATACTACCTTTTAGATTCTATTTATAAATCTTTCTCTAAACCTTAGACTTTCCTTCATCTCTATATCTTCAGCACACTGGTACAAGAACTCGTATTTGGTAGATTTTTAATAAAATATCTTTTGAATGAATTGATTTTTTTTTCAGTGCTTTTGAATAGGGCAAGAAAATGCTTTCCCTTTCTGAAAGCTTATTCCTGTCTTATGGGGGCTCAATTTTATTTTAAATCCTATGTTTCAGTTAAGAGTAAAAAGCTTCCATGTTTCTTCATTCTCGACTTCCGATTATCATCAAGTAAGCTGATACTGCTGCTCTGTTATTAGCTATGCTCCATAATTGGTTAGGAATTTTACATTTTATTAACACAAGTTGCTGCACTTTTCCCAGCAGCATGAATTATTAAGTATTGAGTATTCGTGACCCATATGGCCAAGAAAATTATATTTGGCATGCTTAGCAAAGTCAGCTTATGATCTTGAAGTAGAATAGAGTTTGAATGAGTGAGGGGTATTAAAATATGTAACATATCAGAGGTCATTTCCTAAAAGGAATCATGAGGCCCAAAATCTCATCAAGCTGTTCTAAATATAGTACCTAAATAATGTTACCTCTAGGTTTTTAAGCAGCAGGGCAAAATTAGGAACTGCAAATGTTGGACAGTAAAAAAACTTTCTTTTTAGGTACTCATCCTGAACAAGCTAATTAGATTTACTCCAGGAAATTTCTGGCATGGTTAATGGCATATGAAAGAGAACGGAGAGAAATAGGGCACATTTGCTAGATCTGGAATGATAACAAATATGGGTTTGTTAGATTAGGAATTTTCCATGGTATTGCTTTTTTAATATTTTCTACGAATTTTTAAATGTCTAGGGAATAGAGTTATATAGTTTACATGTAGAAGCTTTGGTTGTCTTTTTTTTTTAAAATATTCTCTGATATTCTCAGTCAAGTACATTTTCATGTTTATTGCTAGGATGATTGGGTAGTTGGTCGGATGGATGCACAGGTGGACAGATATGCTCTAAATGGGATCTTCTCTTTTGTATTTTCAAATTCTTTATGATAAGTGTAGCGTATTCACAAAGTTTATTCATAGTGAGTCCATTTGTATGTAACGTAGATTTTAAAAAAATATTTATGTAACTAATCTGATCATCTTCAAAAGCCTAAACTTGTTTGCTTGTCATGGAAAAATAACTTTTAATCCTTTAAATTTATAAATTTGATATATTCTGCTAGAAATAATAGCCCTTTTAAATGATGCTCTTAATTTCCAGATCTCTATCCTGGCTTCTTTCTGAAGTGACATCTGGGCCTATTGCCATGAGGGAAAGAAAGGTTATAGGGGTCTGTGAAGAGAATGTTCAGGATCCTCAAATGTGTTCTCCTATGGTTTCATGGTTCTCAAAGGTGATGTCTCTGTTATATCTGCTTGTTGTTCATCCTGCGGGCATTCCTTACTTAAGTCAGCCACTGGAACTTACCATCTGTCTCTCTCAGCTTGGTGAAGTAAATTGATAACTCTCCCCTAATGACTGGGCTGACATTTGGCTTGCACTGGTTTCTAAGTCTGTGCAGTATTCACCTCCACTTTTTAGGCCAACTCATCCCCCTCACCATGGCGACTTCCAAAGCAAGGATAATGCCTTTCAAGATGGCTGCCTCTGATATTACTCAGGGGCCTGAAGGGAGTTCTGGGTCCTCCTGATGAAACCTAGGAATCAGGAAAGCTAAACATTAGAGATTTTGCCTGTCAAATTTAGTTCGATGGTTGTGAAGATGGGAGATACTATTCTTGAAGCAGGCTTCCTGATTTCAGTGAGAATAATGGGATTCTGAGTATAGAGACAGAGTCAAATTGCCTGCAAAATACCAGACAGGAATAGTTCCAGAAAATAGCAAAGCTGGACCAATAATCAGAGTGAATTGATCCTCAGAGAATTTTGAAAGTGAGTAATAGATCATGGAGTCCTCAAGAACAAAATAGGAGGTGGGTCCATTCTACTCTTTCTTGTTCTGAATAACTCAAGGCAAAAATCTGAACAGAGAAGACGATTCATGTTAGTATACTCAATTAAGTGTCAACTGTGCCCCCTTAAAGAAGATGTTATAACATCTCAGGTGTGGAATATGATTCTCCAGATACCCCCATGACAAGATTAACTAGTGTGATTCTGACTTGGGGCAAGGGAGATATTTTGACTTTGGGAAAAATATTAAATATTCATTTTGAATTAATACCAGTTCTCTGGGATTCTCAATACTTCTGTGGTCCATAGGTCATTGGAGGCTCATGAATATCAGATGATAAGTGGAATTTTTTTTCCCAAGTGTATCTTATGGTAGGTTCAACAATCCTGCAAATATTGTACAAGTTTCTGAATATATATTTGGCAGAATTGCCACATTGGCTCTCTGATTTATGAAGTAAGGGTTTTTATAGTATGAAGGAACAAATGAAAGCACCTGGAGTGTCCCTTCCCTACAAAAATCATAACCCAGAGTGATACTGTATCCACATGGGAGTCATAAAACTTAATACAATTTTTTAAAGATTTCAAAAATTAAGAGGCATGAAAGATACTTTCTGTCACATCCTCATTTAAAGTCCATGCTTGGTCTCAGTTGAAAGTAGATAGATTTTTAAGAAAGACAGACTATTGAAAAGTTAATAGTGATTTTAATAATAACAGTTGCTCCAGATGTTGTTCTTTTCCTTTTTTTAATCCTGGAGGAAATTAACACGTATCCTGGCATATGTGCTTTAGCCTGGATGTTCTACTGATTTGTATTTCAGTGAGCTGTGTCAAGCCTGCTGTAAAAACAAACAAACAAATAAAAACAAAACAAAAATAAATTTTAAAAAATGAAAAAATCTATTGAGTTCTTATTTTTAGTCATTGTATTTTTCATTTCTAGTATTCCCATTTAATTCTTTTTAAAATAATTTCAGGGGCGCCTGGGTGGCACAGCGGTTAAGCGTCTGCCTTCTGCTCAGGGCGTGATCCCGGCGTTATGGGATCGAGCCCCACATCAGGCTCTTCCGCTATGAGCCTGCTTCTTCCTCTCCTACTCCCCCTGCTTGTGTTTCCTCTCTCCCTGGCTGTCTCTATCTCTGTCAAATAAATAAAAATCTTTAAAAAAAAAAAATAAAATAAAAAAATAAAAAAAAAAAATAAAATAAAATAAAAAAAATAAAATAATTTCAGTTGGCTCATGAAATCCTCCAAAATGTATTAATCAGAGATATCTTAAACTATATGCCTAATCACTAATAACTGGGTTACCTATGGGTATATTCTATTGTCTATATATTTTTTCTCTTGGTCTTATTTCTTGATGTGCCTCATAATTTTTTTTATTCAAGTCTGTATTTTGTGTATGAAAAAATGTGGACCCTCTGGGTGATGAAGCAGATCAACTTAATCCAATACAGGAGTGAACTGACTCAGGCTAGGTCTTAGGAAGGCTCAGTCTTTCTGATTTCCTCTCTTTTTAGGGTGTAGCCCTCTAGGGTTTTCAACTGACAGCCTAGTATTGACTCTTCGGGAGGCAAGTCCCAAATTCCAATTTTAATCTGGTCAGCATTTTAAGACTGCCAGAAACCGCTCTCTGCCTGTCTTGGGCTTTCGGCATGGAATGTTAACCTCAACCTGGACAGCTTGAGCATTCAGTAAAAGTCTTTGGGAAACCAGTAAGTTTTACTTGTCTGCATTACCTTTCTCTGGGATCTTGGCCTTTCTAATGTTGACTGCCTTGCCAGCTCTAAATTCGAATCCACCCCCCCAATTCTGTGAGATTATCAAAGCCTTGCTGATTTTTCTGCTTCTTTGCAGCATTTTTTTGCTTATATTCCCGGCCTTTTGTTTCTGTGCCATTAGTCAGCATGTGTCCCAAAGGGAAAAGCAATATGTAGAATATCAGCTCATCTCTTGGGGTTTCCTCCTCTCTGGTCTCACATTTAAGGCCTGGCTGCCCCTAAAGTTCTACCATAACTTCATAAAGCTGTACCCTTGTTGTAGTCTGATCTCTCTAATCTGTGCTGTCATCATTTTGTTTTCACATGCTGCTTCATCATAGACTCCCTACGCAGAAGTTCTGATTTAGCCGAAAGTGGGGTGATCAGCTTTTAAAAACACCCTTTATGATTCTCAAGTGAAGTCCAAGTTGAAATATACTTTTGTTTTGTTTTTTCCCTATATTATATGGGGCCAATTTTGACTATGCATAATTCATTAAGAAATTAATTTTCATAGACTTTCAAATCAGCATACATAGTTGAATGGACTTATCCCTTAAAATTCTTTTAGTTTCCTTTTTACCTGCATTTTTTTTCCATTCTCTTATTTTTAATATTTACATTTGGAACTTCTTTTGTAACTTAATAGTTATTTAGTCATTTATCTTCCAAATATCAGCTCTTTGATTCATTTATTTTCTCTCTTTTTTCTAGTTTGCACTTTTTTTAGCTTTGGTAAGTCAGTTCTCCTGCCTTAGTTTTACCTACTTGTTTTCCATAATTATTTTAATTGAATATTAACTTATTTTTATTATTTCTTATTAATTAATATGAATCCTTAAGACTATGGATTTTTCTCTGAACATGGATAACTATGTTCCATAAGTACTGATGTGTAGTAGTTTTAATTCTCACTATTTTCTCCAAAATTTAAAATTGTGGTAATTTAGCCCTCAGTAATCTGTCCAGTGAGTTTACATTAAGGGTAATATTGAATGATTTGTTTTACTGGACCTTCGAACAGGAAATAGTTTCCATAATTTTGTGAAACAAAAATTAGTCCAACTTTTGAGTTGACAAGGGATCCATAAATGACACCGCTAAGAAGATTCTGGGCTTTATTTTAGGTGTCCTTAGAAAATTTGGTTCAGGCCAACATTTAAAAAAATCATTGTGTAATTTTGTTTATTTTACCTTTTGTCATAGCCATGCTGGGAACTGGCCATGGCTATCCAGGCATTGGCCCCTTATAGCTAGTCAAGTGAGCTTCACTGTCTTCTGAATATCTCACTTCAAAAATTAGTGATAAATATGGATTTGAGTTGTAAGTCATGTTTGTTTCTCACTATTGTTTAGACCTTGTCCCTCAGTGACTTATGGATCCCTGGAGTAAATGTTAATTAACATATTTTTGCGGAAAGGAACACAGATTTCTTTGAAAGGAAGGAGTGGAGGCCACAGAGAGACTTTGAGCCCCTGAGATGTTGCTTGATTTCCCATTAAGTGATTTGCCACTATAGTTCTTTACTTTCCTTTTTCCTACCAGAATTTTCCATGTGTTTTTAGTTTTTAGTATTACCCAAGGTGATTCTGGTTGATAACATGTTAAATAACATTATTTTCTTCTATATTGTCGGCTATGGAGGGCACGGCATTGGAATAAAAAGCAGTTGCCTGAAAGTAAAACAAAAGAAAAAAATAACCTTTCAAATAACTTCTTTTTATCCAGAGGGAAAATGAAAATATTTGCTGCCTTAATGTAATCTGTCTATAATTGACATTGGAGAGAAGGGCATTTGGGGCAAGTCCAAGGTGATTTCATTTTGGGCACTTTTCCACTGGGGCAATAATTGATCACTCACTTTCTGAAGCATGTTTGGTCAGAGCCATGGTCAATGCTATCACAAGGAATGAGCCTGAGAATAGAGTCCTTAGGAAAAACAAATCTCCTTTTTAAAGCTATTTGCACATTTAGATAGCCTATCAGTCATTACACTAATTCCTGAGGAAATCAAATAAGACAACCACTCAATTTACTCTTTAATTTACTCATCAAGGCACTCAGGAAGAGGCTGAAGGGGATCACTGGGTCTGCAGGGAACAGGAAATCACAGGGTAAAAGAAGCAAAGTGATTCTGCTCATCAGGAACGCGTCATTGGGTATTTCAAGATTTTGTAATAAAAATGAGTTCTGTTGTGAGTTTAGGATAGATGTAAGATCCTGTTGACACAGAAGTAACTTCTGGAGGCCCTAAAACAGACACCAGCTAGACTGCTTTGCTTCCTTTTAATTTCTTGGGCCAATCCTTATGAAATTATATAGCTTGTGTTAAAAAGTTAAGCATACATGATTATGACAAAAATAGAGGAGGCTGAAATAGCTTATTGGTAAACAGTGGAGATTGCCTTTCTACTTCTATCTAACATTAAAAAATAAAAGAGTCTATAGGAAGAACTGCCAAATTCTGGTAAAGACTCATCATTTATATCTTGGTTTTTCCGTTTTCTCTTTCTGTCCTTGTCACTCTGAAATTTGACAGATTCCAAATGCAAGAGGGGTAAGGACAGAGGTAAAATGGTTTAAGGGGAAAGTACACAGTTGAAGAGTTCTAATCCAGACTCTTGGAAGGAAAATCCTTTAGTTTGCATGCAATGCAATTTGCTTATCCCCTGTCTCTCTCTTTCCTTCCCCCTGCTCCATTGTCTATTGTTTACTGGGCAATCACTTTTCTATATGTGAAATTCCTTGAGTAGAGGGGAAGCTTCTAGAGGGCATGAACTGATGGACTTTTTTCTTTCCCATTCTCCTCTCCTCCCTCTACACCACATCATATACCTAGTGTGAAGTATGAGCATTACTTTTTCAGATAATGATCAGATAACATATAACTTTCACTGTGATTTTGGGCAGCGCTACAAGTATTACAGTCATGATGGCCTTGCTGAAATCCTTTTGAAACCTACACTTTGTGAACTTTCTTATGCTCATATGGCAGAGTTTTGCACAATCTTTTAAGTAGCAAAAATCTTCATTGACTCAATATATATTTATAGTGACACTACTATGAACGTGCTCTTATGTGGAATACAGATGTCATCTCTGTTGCCTACAGCCACCCTAAAGAAGCTGGGTCATAACTTTGCGGTATACCCAGCACTTGTTATTATACTGAAGTGGATCTGTTATCTCCCATACGCCTGTCCTTACAGCTTGTTTAACACAAAGTTCTCTTAACCTGTTAAACCAATGTACTAGGTAACACATATCAAGTACACGGTAATGTATAGGTGCTAGGAAATCCCAGGCAACCTCAGTATTGTGACAATGATTGCCTTTCCTTACTTGAACTTACTCCTGGCCCCCTATCTTAGGAAGTGTGCAGATTCTTCCTGGTTTTGCTAACCTCTGCCCATTTTGGTCATTAAGACTTTTGTGAGTCATTTTCTCCCTGGGGGACTTTGCCTACTCCCTGGCCAACAGCACATGGTTATTTTTAAGAAGAAAGAAAAACAACAACAACAACAACAGCAACAAAGATCATCTCAGCCAAACCATCACTGTGTTGACTTTCTGCAATAGTCACCATAGTCTCTATCTGTCTCCCATTCTCGCTTTCTCTTTCTTTGTCTGTCTCTCTTTCCCTCTCTTCTCTCTTTCTCTTACTAAAATGTCTGAGAAGAGAAAAAGCATTTCTGGTTAGAGAAGAGCCAGGTAGGGATCCAAACGTGACTCTATTCCAGAGTCAGGCCCAATGAATCCCTCCTTTGTTCTTCTGGGTT
Source organism: Ailuropoda melanoleuca (assembly GCF_002007445.2). Taxonomy (NCBI): domain Eukaryota; kingdom Metazoa; phylum Chordata; class Mammalia; order Carnivora; family Ursidae; genus Ailuropoda; species Ailuropoda melanoleuca. The sequence continues at coordinate 27,528,584 of NC_048223.1, forward strand.
GCACAAAATAATTAATGAGACGGGCTGTCTCCCAGCAAAGGATATTTTTCTAAAATGGATTTTATTTTGGAAACCAATCAAATGTTATTAAAGGCCCAGTCTAAAGAATAGTTTAGGTGACCAGGCTGAGTAATTCCAGCACGTAGTTGGTTTGTTTTATGTCTAAAATGCATTTATTCAATAATATATATATTTTTGATCCAGGCTAGATATAGAGTAGTAAACAAATAAAACCTGACATCTTTGCTTATGGAGTATATAATTAACAGAATATACAATAAATATGCAACTCAAAGTTTGTTACTACCCTCAATGGCTTTTACTTTCCGTATGAGAAACATCATGTTTTCCATGTCTTTTCCCAAACAGTTATTTACTGAACTAGCAGTTCTGATGCCTTCCAATTCACTTTGATTTATCCACTTCCACTAGTTTTGAAAGATAATTCAGATAAAACAAGACTCTTATTTAAGTAGAACTATTGCTTTGGGGTTAGCTGTAGCTTTGCAAGGTAATTCTCAGGCTGTTTTGCCTTTGTTGTTTTATTATCCTTAATGCGGATAACTGGCAGGAAAGCAGGAAGAGGGGCAGGAATGATTAAATCTCTACTTGCGGACATTTGCAAATTGGCGTGATTTACTTGGGCCCAGGTAAATCTCTTTCACTCATAATTTTTAGGGAGAGATGAAGGAGGAGGAAGAGAGAATATTAGGGGCAAGGGAAATTACGGTGACTATTTGGTCATTTTAATACTCTGCTGTTTGGTAGAGTATTTTTTTTTAAAGGTTTTATTTATTTCTTAGAGAGAGAGAGAGAGAGCATGAGCGCACAAGCAGGGGGAGTGGCAGGCAGAGGGAGAAGCTGGCTCCCTGCAGGGAGCCAGATGCATAACTCCATCCCAGGACCCTGGGGTTGTGACCTGAGTCAAAGGCAGACACTTAACTGACTGAGCCACCCACACATCCCAAGGTAGAGTATTATTAACGGATTAGCAGAAGTATTTTCAGACCTGTGCTGGTTTGGATTCTCTGAGAAGCTGACACTAAGTTAGCAGCACAAAAGGTTTATTTAGGGGGAGAGGGTTGTGCAAGATATTTGTGCAAAAGAAGAAAGGGGGGGCAGGATGGTGTAGGGAGAGCCTCAGGCCGTGATGCAGATGTGACAGATTCAGCCGAGTGTCAGCCCAGTGGGGAGAGCTCCATAGCAGAGATCACCTTTAAGAAGAGTCCTCTTTTGAGGAAATAGCCAAGCCCCACCCAGCCACTATGATCAGTCATGGGCCGGAAGGTCTGCGAGAAGGACGAGGTCTTGGCTCAAGATCCTGTAGGCACCGCGGCTGGAGGCTCTCAGCTAACCTCACTGCTTGCACTGAATGGTAAGGTCTTTCTTGAAGGAGCGCTGAGCAGTATCTCCAAGGCCACCATGGTCCCCAAGTACATCCTTCAGCCTGTGGTCCCACCTCCCCTGAAGCCCCCAAACCTTGTAGCACCCCTCACCTTAAGTAGAGATATCACAGAAAAATACAGAGAGAAAGAGTCAAATTGTGGCTTTTGAGTTCCAAAATAAACTTTTGAGTAAAAAGTTACTGTATTTTTCAAAAGCTGAGTCATATCCAATGAAAGATAGAATAGGACAATTCTGTGGCTGGAGAAATTTGTCTCCCTTTTCAAGATGGAGAGGGAGGAGAGCGAGAACGGAAGAAGTGGAAGAAGCTAAAGGCCCCGGGTTGAATCCTGAGAGAAAAGAGGACAGAATGAGATAAACCAGACAGAAGAGCAGTGTGAGAGCCCAGTCTGGGGATACCACTCTGTGCATGCCCATTCAGAGTGCCCTGTCCTCCGGCCCTTGGCCGAGGGGCTGAATGTGGGCCTGCAATCCAGCTTGTACACTGCTCCACAGGCTACTAAGGGCAACGTTTTCTTCTGGCTGGTTTGCCCAGAAGAGGTACATCTAGCAATTTGTCCACAAAGATTAGATGCTTTTTTCGGATTCACGAAGTTCCTTGTACACCAGCAGAGAGGCTGCCAGGGTATTGCTTTCTGGATGGAGTCTGAGAAAATGGCAAGGCCGCAGAAGCCTCTCTGTCCGAGCCAGGTACAGATGAGGAGAGAATGGGTGTCACGTAGGGACCTGAAGCTCTCTTATTAGGTCTTGTACCACAGTGCTGGGAGGTCTAGAATTTTTCCCCTCGATGTCCAGAACAATACCGAGGTGGCACTGAAGCCAGAAAACCTGGAGAGGCCATAAAGTAGTGTAAGGAGCTTTTCTGGAGAAAGACGAAACTATGAGTCCAGAGCATATGAGAATTAGTAGATGACAAGTGGAAAACATTGTTCCCTTCTGAGTATTCTAAAAACCCTGGGGAGAAACAGGAGGGATCTTACTTGACAGAGAATCTCTTCTATGAGTGGGATTATGTCAGTTCACTGAGGTTAAATTCCGACCATCCTGAGAAGTAGGGGCCCACAATAATTGAGTGGTACAAAAATGAAGGTCTGCATATTTGTTTTCACAGCTTAGTTTGTGACCCGAAACGTTGGAACCTCCTGCATGGTAATCCATAACTGAGGTTCCAGGTTCAATCGAATTGTCTTAGACCTCAGAAAGAAAGTGGGAAAGCAGGACAGATGCAGGCTTTCTGACACCAGCCCCAGGGTTTTAACTCACAGCAGCCCACTTCCTCTCTGCAACCTGTTAGGAAACTCAGCCAACGCTATGCAGTGTTTGGCACACAGCAGGTGCTAGATAAATGCATGCTACGGAATGTTAATTGACTCATTTGCTGCGTCTCTCAAGGTCGAATTAGCTGCACACACAAGGCTGAAAGGCTTAAGTCCTGTCCTTTAATTAGCAAACTGTGATGAACGTGCTTCAGAGAAAGGGAGAGAGGCAGTTGAAACCGGGATTTTAAATGATCTGAACCGCTGATCTGTTTACACTCATGATGCCAGATGCTGGCTGGTGAATGTTCCAGGAACATTTTAACAGCTGAAGCACTGTGCACAGACTGAGTACCCTGCAATGACAGAACGGAGTGTACATCTCTTTCTTGTGAGGTTACCGCCTACCATTGAGCCCAGACAGCAGAGCTCTTAGTGTTGTAGGGGTCTTTTAGCATCACAACTTTCCTCAGGCTGTCTGCCGCGCAGCCACGGAGTCTGGGAGCCAGACCGATTTATTTATGTTTCTACTGCAAAGTGTTTAATGTACTTACACTGATTCACAAAGTAAATTCTACTTTAGCTCACACACACACACACACACACACACACAGAGCAAAATGTGCATTTGCTGGCAGATTTCTTAATTTATGGACCATTTTAAGAGCTTAAAATGTGCCTAAAATGAAACTGTACAAAACCATGAGCAACTCGAATGTTCAACAACAGGGGGATAGATAGAGAAGCATGCAGAGAATGCTATGCAGTAGTATAAAAGAACAAACTAGCTATACCTACAATGGCATGAATGAATCTCAAACCATTATGCTGAGCTAGGTGCAAAAAAAAAAAAAGTACTTTTGTACAAAGTTCTAGAATAGGCAAAACAAGTGTTTGGTGAAAAATAACAGAAAAGTGGTTGCCTTCAGGGTGAGGATTGCCTGGAAAAGGGTACTAGGGAACTTTCTGGAATGATAGCATTGTACATTTAGGATCTGAATTATACTGCCTCTAAATGAGACCTCAATGAAAAGAAATTAATTGAACAAAAAAGTGAAGCTCTAATAAAGGATCGGAGAGATGGCAGCAGGTGAACATGTCAAGGGATGACTATAAGGGCAGGTGTCATTATTTACATTGTCTCAAGAACCTGTCTCCTTTCTTTGGCAATGCTGGACTACGTTGAAAGAAGTTCTGGGTAGTTTTCCTAGTAGACAGATACGAAGAACTATAACTCTTTTTTATATAACATCTTTTAAAAATGATTTTATTTATTTATTAGAGAGAGAGCGGTGGGGAGGGGCAGAGGGAGAGGGAGAGAGAGAGTCCAATGCAGACTCGCTGCTGAGCACAGAGTGGATACAGGGCTTGATCTCATGACCCTGAGATCACGACCTGAGCCGAAACCAAGAGTCAGCTGCTTAATGGACTGCGCCACCCAGATGCCCCTGGCTGACATTTTAAGTCATTTTTAAAATAGAGAGCTAATTGTGTTCTTAACCAAGAATATCAGATTAGAATAGATATATATCATAAAAATCAATTAAACATTTTTAAAAAATCAATCACTATTCTTTTTCTAAAGACACTTGAACTGAAGAAGTCAGCTGAAGTTATGGTATTTTAAAGGTGAATTAACTCCTGGTTTGGTATTTAACTTTATGATCTTGCATATAATAATACCTAGTCTGAGTTGTTACAAGGATCAAATCAAGTGTCCTCTATGACAGTGCCTTGTAAATCACAAAGTAATACAGGAATGTACATTTTATGGCTATTACTACTACTTAAATGAGTATGGAAACATCAATCAGAATTTTTACCTGTGAATGAGAAGGCAAGGGATACCATAGTTATACCATGCTAAAACAGGCATACTGTGTTCCTACAGTTGAGTTTGACTGATTTCATGTAAAAATTATGAATTGTTTACATCTGAGCAATCATCCACAGAAAACACCAGTATTTTTTCATTTAAACCGTATTTTGACATGCACTGGGTACTTCGTGCGGGGTGGATGTGGAGTTTCAGCATAAAGGGAAGGGATATGTTGGCTCTTTCAAATTATTGCCTAGGCTTGATTCAGTGTAAAGTACTTAGGGTTTTCATTTTTGCCGAGTCAGCTCAGGAGCTTCTCCCCCTCCCCCAATTATTTTCTGATGGCTGCATTTGCTGAACAAAATTTACTTTAGCTTTATTAAAGTAAGAAGTATCAGGTAAATAAATTTGGCACCATCTGCTTAGAAGTTAGTCTTGATATATTTATGCCTTTTTCTAGATGATAAAAACTTAGAAATGCAAAGTGCACACAGAAAGCAATATTGCAGTAATTTAATGCACAGGTGTCTACAGCACTGCTGGCGAGACGGACAAGGGAATTTAAAGGCTGCGTGTAACTGCCTCAGGCTTTAGGAAATTAAAGAAACTCCAGAGAAGTTCTTCCAGGCTTCTGGCTTTTCGTCTGTAATCTATATGAAGTATCCCAGAGTATATTTAGTGCCCGTTATTTGTCAAATACTTCTAGCAATTGTAGAATTAATCAAAGAGAACAGATTTCTGTAATGTCCATGTAGGCTTAGCAGCTGTCTTCGTAAGAAAAAACAGTGTCCGCATTCAAATGCTTGCCGAGAGATATGGCTGATAATTTGGGATTAAAATGAGAAGCAGTTCGGCCTAGTGTTTTCAAGTGTGGACTCTGGAATTTAACAGAACTCTCAATATATATTCTATCATTTCTTTTTTTTTCTTTTTTTTAAAACTATTTTTAAGATTTTATTTATTTGACAGAGAGAAAGAGAGCAAGCAGGGGGAGGGGCAGAGGGAGAAGGAAAGGAGATTCCCCACTGAGCAGAGAGCCAGATGTGGGTCTCCATCCCAGGACCCCGGGATCATGACCTGAGCTGAAGACAGACGCTTAACCGACTGAGCTACTCAGGTGCCCAGCATCTCTTTTTTTTATGAGTATTAGCTGAGACCTTTAATTTGTCTTTTTTTCATGTGCATTTACTGTGATCATCTCAATCTATATTCTATCATTTCTTGATGTGTGATCTACAATTAATGATATATCAATACAATAATAAGTGAATAAATGACATTCGTCTCAGGATCAGATGGGGATGGTATAATACAGCAAACATTATTGGATGCCTAGCCAGCATCCATTGACAACTTCTGTCCTCTTAACAGGAAAATCCTTTTTTATTTTTTGAGGTTTCCACCCTTCCTCTCTGCAGGCAAATGCCTAAGGGAAAACTAAAAGCACTCTCTGGTCCAAAGAATAGCTGATTAGATTAAGGGCAGTGTTTCTCAAAAAGCGTCCCTTGACATTTTGGGTGGTACCATTCTTTTTTGTTCAGTGCTGTTTATGTATTGCTGGATATTTAGCAGTCTAAATATTTCCTGCGAAATATTAAGAGTCATCCAGTCATTGTAACAACCAAAAATGCACCATAGTATTACTGTCTAATTTTTGAACCACTAGCCTAAGGGTTTGGAGAAGGCACGTGATTCATTTCTGAATATTAAGAAATAAAATTATCTTGAGGAACACCTAGGAAAAGTGTCTTCACATCATCGGGAAGGAAGACATACTCTTTACCTCTGGATTATGTCACGGCTATGTCGTTGACCTTGAACTGCTACCTTGTTACCATCTTGAAAATGAAACTATTCTAGGCTTGGTGGACTGGAGGAACAACAGAACCCTGGGCCCTTGACTTTCTAAATCAAATAACTCCGAGGCCCATACTGTCTTGAGATTTCTTTTTATGTGAAAGAACCAAATTTTCACACTTAAACTGCCTGGGGTAGAGTTTCTTTTACTTGCTGCTGAAAGCACCCTAAATAATCTATATACTTGCTCCTTGAACCTACCTGGAAGAAAGAAATGTTCAATCAGCTGGTTCATTGTTTTTGAGACTTAAAACCAAACCTGTATTAAAATGTTGGGATCCCGGGCAGGAGCCTCATAATATGCCACTCTGGTATTGTAATTATTTTGAATTAAATTTACGTGAGTAATATAGCAGTGCAAGAAGGACATTCTGAACTTCCTCTGTTCACCTGAAAGCAAGAAGTAAATTCCCCATGTGAGGGGTATCTTCCCTGCACCTGGAAAGCAGAAGTCATCCTTATTTTGAGACATAGGAAATTCAGGGCCAAGTAGGTTATATAAACCAACCTTGTTATTTAATTAATTTGCTAACTCAGGCCAAACCTCTTTGTCTGATCAACTGTTCACAGATTAATTGCTTCTTTGTCTAAAAGGTAGAAAAGTTGCCTGCTTTTGTCACTTCTTTGACTCTTACATATCTATGAGCTCCTAGATGTACAAATCAAAATTTGTTTGTTTTGTTTTGTTTTCTCCTGTTAAACTGTCTTATGTCAATTCAATTATTAGGCCAGCCAAAGAACCCAGGAAGAAAGAAAGGAAAAGTTTTCCTCCCCAATACAAGGCATCTTTCTTTCTTTCTCCTCCTAATCCATTCAGAGAATTGATTTAAAAGCAGAGAAAAATCATTTGGAAAAAATAGCATGCAGCTTTGTTGGCTCAACCAAATATATATCGATTTCTTTGCTAGAGGAAAGGAGAAATAAGCCTCTGTCTCCTACAGCTTACTGGTAGGATCAGTCCTTTGCTATTTCTAGATTAACTCATTATTTCCATTATTCCTCCCTTCCTTTTTTTCTTTTAATGGGAGGTGACTGCTTTTTTGGGACGCTGGACCAAAGAGCCAACCTCAACACTTTAGGGGACATACTCAATGGAATAAGTCAAAAGGAGCTTTTGGTTATCACAGGAAGGGAAAATTCTATCCAGAGAAAGAGCTCTCTGCATCAATAAGCAGAAGAAAGGAAGCACTAACTATTCTTTATGACTGATTTCACAGTTCCAGTTTGTCTTTGAATCACTAGCCACAGATAGGGACAATCTGTACAGCAGAAACCAGAGCGAGGGAAGGACAGCAATGGCTGATGGGGCAGGACTTTTGCAAGGTCGGGTCTTTTGTTTAATTCAAGGTGTAACTTACTTGAAAGCACTGATTATAAAGCTGACTCGTTGTTTCAGGACTTATGCAGACATAGGAAATTCATCCTTTGATGTATTCCTTTTGGATAAGCCTTCATCTAGTAGATCACAGTGGATGGCAGTTTCAGTTCGCCAGGTCTTGAGTCTGTCCTCTGAGGAGGATAGGAAATTGGGCTGTAAACTTCTTCCTGGAACATGTAGATGAGAGAGAAATCTACATTCCTTTGAAGGCTGTTTGGATATTCATCAGGCATGCCTGAAATGTAGTCCCTCTGTTTTAACAGCACTTGGACAATTGAAATTGCCCAACAGTGAAAGGAGGAGGTGGAGGGAAAGCACGCTGTTGGCTGGAATGGTGGGAATGAGGGTTTCAGGGTTATGCTGGAGCCTCAAAATCGTCCTGCAGGAGTCTTGCCCACCATCCCTCTCCCTCCAGCCTCGTGCACAGAGTGAGCCCACTCTCCATGTGAGTGGTGACATCTCCACGTCTCTAGCAGGCTCTTGTATATGGGGAACAGACCACCCAATATTCCAATGCTGTGATACTTCAGCCCTCTAAGCTCTTCTCAGCTGCCTTCAGTGTTCATGAGAGTAGGAATTAGAAGCTCTTTACTGTTGTTTCTTGCAAAAATGATTGATTATCTCCTTCCATTCCCCAAAGGGTTAATACTGTCCATTGTCTCTCTCTGGTAAAAAAAAAAAAACAAACAAAAAAAACCCCCAAACCTGTAGTGGATATTTGTCTTTTTCTTTTTCTCCCACTGTAGAAACATAAAACTGGAGACCCTAGTCACAAATCTTAGGAAGGGCTCAACCACGTGACATGCACTTGACAATCAGGTGAACTTACAGCCAGCTTGGAATCCAGAGATAGGTACGAGGGAGGATGGTGCGGGAGAATCCTTTCTTTCGGTCCATCGGTATCCTTTCCCTGGTGCACTGCCAGCCTCAGCGTGCTGGGGAGCCCGTTTCAGCAGGAGAGAGAGCTGCGTCAGCTGGGGTGCCCAGGATGTGAGTGTGGTCACCGCCATGCCCACGGTGCTGCTTCCATAGCCTGTTCCAGCCAGAGAGCCTGGCTGCCTGGCTTACCCTATTCCAGCCTGCTTTCTGACTCAGGCTCCTGTGTTCAGGAATGTATTTAGTATAATTTTCTACATCTTTTAACATGTATCTTATGGTCCATCAAAGTCGATTTCCTTACTGTCCTCTGAATTCATGTTCAAAGTCAACTCATTCTTAGCTTTCTATCATGTGAAGAATTTTTAAATCAATGGCTCTCGACTGGGGACAATTTTATCCCCTGGGGGATACTTGGCAATGTCTTGAGATATTTTTGGTTGTCACAGTGGAGGGGGTGCTGCTGGCATCTATTAGGGAAGCAAGACAGCCCACCACAATGAAGAATTATGCACTCCTAAATTTCAATTGTGCGGAGGTTGAGAAACCCTGCTTTAAAGGCAGGCATCCCTGGGCTTCTGTCCCTCTGGCCCGTTTGTTTACCAGCTGCATGACTTTGTGTAAGATATTGAAGCTCTGTGAACCTCAGTTTCCACGTTTATAAAATAAGACTGATGATTGTTGTTGGAGTCGAATGAAAATATATAGAAAGTCCAGGCCATGTGCTCTCTTCTCCCTGCCTGTCTTTGCTTCTTGATCTCCTTCTATGTTATGGAGAGGAGTTTGAAAGTTATTTTAAACTCTCTTGTCCCCAGGATCCTTCTTCCTATTTTAATCTTACCATCCTTTGTAGCTCAGTTTCACTTTCTCAAATATCCGCAGGAAAGATCTTTTTCTATGAGTTCCCTATGAACCAGCCGGCAGTACCACATAGTACATAGCTTTGGTTTTTGATTTCACTGTTGATTTTATGTTTGCACATCTCCGACTTCAAAGCCAAATTTCCATGAGACTGGGGCTCGTACCTTGCGATACCATAGAGCCTAACACAATGCAATGGCACATGGTGAGTGTTGATAAATGTTTGCTGATAAATCTATTGAATAAAATAGTTTATTGGCAGCCCTAAGTGCTGGTGCAGCTGTCCAACTATGCAATTATTCTGGAAAGGGCACTTCCTTTGGAGGCATTTTCCTGTATATCACCACTTGCCTCCCACTTTATACTCCTTTTTGCCAAACTCTTTCCTTTTACAGGTACCATCCCTTTGTACCCCGTTTTGGTAATTAACCTAAGAGTCAAGACAAACTGATGAAATGGGATGGAATTATGATTGATTCCTTGCTTCCTTCTTTGCAAAGCCAGCACACTGTCCCTCCAGGTGTAATATGCTCAATTTTGACAATGGCCTGTTATATCCAAAGTGCATATTCTCATGGAGATGGTTTTAGGCCAGAAGAAAGAGAGTAAGCGGTAGTGTGGTCAGTTTATATTGTGGATTGCTGTTGGGAACTCTCTTAGGTGGGCTCCACGTGACCTATAACCACAGTTGAGTTTACCTGATTCTTCCTACTACCTCCTGCACTCCTCAAATCCAATCTGTAACCCAAGTTGTTCTGATTTGTCTCTAAATATATAACTTTTAAATCTATATTAGTATCTCTGTATCTATCTATCTATCGTCTATCTATTATCTATCAATCTTTCCGTCATCTATCCATCCCTCTGTCCATTCATCCATTCATCCTTAAAATCCTTCTGTGTAGCTTCATAGTTTTGGGGGGGATGTGGAGAATGAAGTTATATTTCTTAGCGGGCCTCCTAAACTGATGCTGGATTATCTATCCAACCCCATTTATAGCAATCCCCATCTCAGACTTTCCTCTCCAGAAATATTGTACTTTTTATACTGTGCCTCCCACATACGCAACAACCCCCCCCATGCTGCTGTGCAATCAGTGCTTTATTCATGCTATCTCCTCTCCCTTGAGTACCTTTCTAACTCTTCTGTGCTCAGCTCTTCCCAGCTCATGGATATGAAACATGTTCTCTAACCTTCCCCACCGCAGACTAAACTAAGCACCCTACTTTACAGCTTCTGGAACTAAAACCAATGATTTCTTCCTTGGTGTTGAAATGAATTATTTTTGAATTTGTCTTCTTCTCTAGACTGTGATGCCACTGAAGACAGTGATCATGTTTTATGCAGCTCTAAATTCCCCGGTAAATAGTAAGAAATTCAGTTTGTTGAGCAGAACTGAATGTGCAATGAAAACCATGGTCCTGTTCATTGCATGTTTGTTTGGCAATGGGCTCTTTGACCTAACTGCAGGAGGGTAAATAGTACCTGTATCAATGACTGCCGGGGGTATGGTGCAGAGGAAATCTATTGCCATGATTGATTAGTGATGTCTGCACTGGGCAGAATTGAGAGTGGCACATTTGTCAATGCACTTTCCAAATGAAGTTCTTTGATGCTGGCCTTTTTGTAAGATTTATACCCTTTGTCCAGATCTCCAAGAACTCTTTCTCTTCTTTTATAACTGGTTTCTCAGCCATCATTGTTGTGATAGAGGTAGAAAAGTTACAGAAATGGATGCTTTCTTTTTTGCAGTCAAACACATCATGTTTTGTTCCTTCTGGCCTGAAATCCTGTTAAGTATCAAGGAGCAGATGTTCAATGTTCATTTTCAGAAGCTCATGGGGAAAACTTCAGAAAGTTACCTTTGTGTTTCGAGACTAGGCATTCTGAACAACAGGATGGTCCTGGACTCAAGGTGCTTAAATCTCTACAACAGGCTAGCGGAGAAACACTAGTAGGTCCACAGTGGATCTGCACCTGTCATTTTTGTCCTCATCCTGCAAAGTCTTCAAGGGGCTGGCCTCTAGCTCTATTTTCTTCCCACTATTCCAGGCTGGTTGAGTAGGCTAATTTATCAGATAGCAGATGATAACTAGAGCACCCAACTTTTCCCTACTTACTATGACAAAGGGAGATCTTTGCAAATGTTCCATGAAAATTGATAAAAACCAGGATGCTATGTTCCAAAGTTCTAACTCCAAGGACAGAAATAAAGAGACATAATTACTCAGGCTACTACAGCCTCAAGTATAATATTCAATGACTGTAAGGAATGGGGCTTCAATTTAAAAGGATCAAATATTTTTAAAAAGATTTTATTTATTTATTTGACAGAGAGAGACAGCCAGCAAGAGAGGGAACACAAGCAGGGGGAGTGGGAGAGGAAGAAGCAGGCTCCTAGCGGAGGACCCTGATGTGGGTCTCGATCCCAGAGCAAAAAAATGAGCTGCCTTGTTGTGTTAGTAGTGTTCCCACCAATAAGAAGAGGCATTTGGATTTAGATGCCTAGAGGCTAGCTTATTTATGGTTTTAGGAAATTTTTTCTGAGGAAGGCCAACCCCTACTAAGTTACTGATCAGTTTCTGACTGGTGACCCTGAAGGGAGAATATGAGTCAAATGAAATTTAATTTGACAGGATCAAATTGTATTGACATCTCGGTAATGGTCTCTGTTCCTCATTGGTTAGCACAGGAAAGATTACAGTAAATAATCAATCACTGAAGCTCATTCAGAGCCATCTTAATGGTGGACTCCTTGTGCTAAAAAGCACAGTGAAGTTTATTAATTAAAAGGCAGTGGATGCCTCTCTATCTTTTTAAAACGGTATAGTTTATCTTTTGACTTGTACATTAAGTCCAAGATAAAATTATTATTCTCAGCAATAATTATTCTCAAACTTTTTAAATATATGTAGATTTAAAACGTCCCCATCCTCTTCTACTTTCTAAAGAAGCACAGACGGAAAGAAATTGAGACTGTTTTTCCTCAGGAGGAACACTATAGAAGTGCTGAGAAAACAATGTGGTTTTCCCAATAAAGAGCCTTTTTGCCATTGCTCAGATGAGTGTTAAACTCATTACATGTCCAGAAAGGAAACACAATTGCATAAGGTTATGTTGCAAGGAAAGAAAACTGGTTTTAAGATAGTTCTACACTATTCTTTGATAAGGAAAAAAACAAAACAAAACACAAAACTTCACTTCAGAGGGGGTTAAATCTCACCCTTGTTTTATAAATGGAAAAGGCGAACCCAGAGAGTTAGCTGCCCAAAGTCATGCTATTTCAGTGTTGCTGGAAGCATCCTTCTAGGACCATAGGCATCAGCATCACCAGGGAACTTGTTAGGAATGCAAATTCCCAATTCCCACCCCAAACCTGCTGAATCAGGAGCTCTAGGGATGGGTCCAGCAACTTGTGCTTGAACAAACCCTCCGGGTGATTCTGACACAGCTAAAATTGGAGAAACTTTACCAGTATTAGAGGGGAAAATAAAAGTTAAACAGCGAGAACCAACTTCTCCTTGCCGGGAGTCCTATTTTCCGTAATTTCTAGTGATAAAGCCCGGAATGGAGCTGAGTGGGACACCGAAACTTATTCCTGACCACTGCTCAGACAAGTCAGAAAACTCCCATTATTAGTATTACATTAAAGCGCCCTTTGAGGGAAGCATGGCTCTACGTACTAATGACAATACAATTGTAGGCAGAAAGTAAAATGAGCCAATTTAGCAAAATCTTTTTAGACTTGAGAAATGCACCTTTGTTTTATGTTTTTAAACTGGACTACTCAGCATTTATGAGTATTTCTTAGGCCATACAGTGGGGCTTCTCTGGTGATCTGANTGGGGACTTCCCTGGTGATCTGAAATGCTTGTGGCCCAGCACAGTTCAGGCTTCAGTGGTTTTGCTTTATATGTGATCTTTGGAAGCCTATAGGCCAAACTCCTTGTCTTTCCCTTGGGTCTCTCTCAGAGTTCATGCACAGGAGCCAAGCAAGTGGCCAGAATGAGTAGAAGACCAGCAGCAAAGTTGTTGATGACCAAGAGCCACAGGCCCCATTTAAAGGAGGCAGCTCCTTCTTGCCTCTGGCCACTCGGTCCCGCATGGAATACAGACACAGCAGATGCCAGATCTTCCCGTTTTTCATAAAAACCAGAAATCTGAAATTTTTTTGGGGGGGTGGGCAGAAATAATTGGTTTTTCCATATTAGCAATACATTAATATTTTTAAATTTTTTAAAATTCATATTTTGAACATCTTGCAAGCTAAATACAAGCTGTGTGTGAGTCACCAGTTCTCGACCTCTGTCATATAATGCACAGCATACTGTGAGTGATTCATGAGCAGACTTGCCAAGGAGCACCATCTACCTGGGGTTAAGGCAGGCAGGTGTTACCTTTGGGGCTGTGGCCTTGGTCTCATGTGGGTCCCAGGTTAAAGAGGCAGGCAATACTAGAAAGAAGCCATTTTTTTTGAAGGATTATGAAGTTTAAGAGGGCAAGCGCTACCCTCCAGGCACATTTCAAGCTCCAATCACATCATGTCTGCTCATATCTCATTAGTCAAAGCAATTCACATGGCCAAACCCAGACTCAAGGTGCAGGGAACACCCCACTCACCATGAGACCACTGCAAAAGTGTATGGAGAATGGAGAATCTGGGCTATGAACTCAGTCAGCCATGTAATCGTACCGCATGGTGATCTCTGAGCCACCGCTGTGCAACTCATAAAACAACACCTAGCAGTTCAAAAACCATGCATTGAGTCCAATCATCTCATTTTACAAACGCACAAAACTGAGATTTAGTGAGTTCCTCAAGGCTACACAGGGAGATATGGGTTTAGAACCCAGGTGAATGGATTCAAAGTTCAGGACTTTCTCCACCACACTGTCATAGGTCTACCTTCAGAGAATGTCTCACATCACTTGAATCGAGTAGCAAATTTGTAAACACAATTTTGAGTATACCAAGCTACCTTGATTTTGCCCATGGGTTTAGAAGTCTGTTAAACACAGAGACAGGAAGGTGGCCTGAGTGTAGTGTAAGTGATGGGGCCATGTTCCTCCAAGATCTGGAATTTAGTGGCAGTGTAACTTACCCACAGTGTTTGCTTCTTTACGCATCTTTTTTTTTTTACATTTGTCAAATAGGATAATAATGATGCCCTTAGAGGGTCGTTGTGAGAATTAAGTGTCTGATACTCAGTAAATGTGAGATCTTTCTCATTGATTTATCATTCAGTAGACAGGAGCTCTGCCTTTCTTTTCTTGTGCACTGTTAGGAAACTGATAGCCTGGCTTTTAGGAGCATACCCTTCTTAATGGAGACATAAATATTTCAGAGAGAAGATAAACCCATTCTCCATGTAGCAAAGGCAAAAAGGTTAGTCTTCTTTGCCCAGTCCTCCAGGTTTTTCTGTTATGAAGTTTCCTAAGATTCAAAATTGAAATAACTGCTTTGAAGTCAAAATTCAAGGTATAACCTGTGTTTAGTAATTACTGTAATAGGCAGCGATATTCAAAAGGCTTAAATAATTTATTCTGCAGTGGGATGCTGAAGGCCATTTGGTCAGCAGGGTGCCTATTTGACATGTAGCTCGTGTGCGTTCTCCATTTTTTCTTGATAGTCAGACAGCAAAATCAGAGCCTCTGTGAGATGTTCATCTTGCTTGAATGTTTATTACCTTGACTTGCTCTTTTATCTTGAAACTAGTACTTGTCCTGCCATAGAAATGTATCTATTCATTAGTCTGTCAAAATCTCTAGAAACATTAGATTACTTTTGAGAAGCAAATGCCCAATTTGTGGAAAGAAAAAAAAATCATAATTTAAAAAAATTTCCCCATGGTTTCTTCCTGCAAAAATTTTGTTAAATGTCATTGTATTGATGGGGTATGTTAACACTAATTATGTATAGTGACCTAAATTATCTGGTGATTGAAATATTTTGTGAAAATCTCTCAATTGACTGAAATAGTGCTCTTTTATCTTGAAACTAGTACTACATTTCCTCAAAATACAAATATATGTCTCAATATTTCTCAGTCATTTATCCTGGCTGTTTTTAGCATCTGCTACCAGGAGTTATGTAGTTCAAATATAGTTCCTCTTCTACTTGGAAATTTCCAGAGATCTTTTTCCTTTTCCTTGAGCTCAATAATAAAACTTCACAGAATATTGGGTAGAAGGTTAGGCAGAGAGTTGTTCGATTGAGTTGATAATATTTATAAGTATACAGACACTCTCGACCATAGTTTGTGTTATATTGAAAGTAGAGATCTGTTGAATTTGAGGAAAGGGGAAGGTTGAATCAATTTCCGGTATTGATACTTTCTGCCTCACCATATTCATATACCCTCTGCTTTTCCATTAATTTGCTGCCTTTCATGGCCCCATGGGACACATTTACCAGAATATCCTCTTGATGTTCTACGATTATGAATAACAAAGGGGCTTCTGCCTTCCCAGCTTATTTTTTTAATTAAAATTTCATCAAAGTATAACCTACATATAGAAAATTGCACACTTCGTAAGTGTATAGCTTAATGAATTTTCACACAGTGGACACAGACAAGCAATCATGCAGATCAGGAAACAGAAAGCCAAGAAGAGCCCAAAGTCATCTTCATGCCTCTTCTGGTTACTAACTCCAAATAGGTAACCACCATCCTGACTCCTAATTCTATAGATCAGTTTTACTTCAGAACTTTTTTTTTTTCCGGAAAATATTTTTATTTTATTTATTGACAGTAAAAAAGTCCTAATTTCTCTCAGTAAAGAAAGATAATTATTTGTTATTGAAAACAGAGTAACTTAGTATGTTTCATTATTTTGAAAATCTTGGTTTAACACACTATTTTGGGCAACAAAATCACAGTGATAAATATTTCTAAAGATCAGTTTTCAGATTTCTCTCTTCATAGCATGAATTTTTTTCTTTTTCTCATTTTATTTATTTTTCGTCATGATAAGTGTACACTTTAATTCCCATCCCCTATTTCCCCTGTCCCTCTGCCCACCCACAAATAAATTCATATGGTAAGTTCTCTTTTTTCTGATTCATTTTGTTCAAAATTTTATTTGTGAGATTTATTCATTTTGTTATCCATAACACCAATTTTCTGGTTCTCATTGCCATATAGTATTTCATGCTTGACTACAACACAATTTAATTACCTATTCTGTTCTTGATAAACATTTGGATTGTTTCCAGTTTTTTTCTTTTTTTTATATTTCTTCTGGCTATTACAAATAGTGCTACTAGGAATATTTTGGTACATATTTTTAGTGAAGTGTATGAATTTCTATTGGCCATATATTTAAGAGTGCAAATGTTATGTCATGAGTTACGAGTATGTCCAACTTTAGCAGATTATCCTGTACTGTTTTCTCAAGTGGTTGTACCAATATACAAGTAAGTAAAAGAGAATTCTAGTTATTACACACACCTGTTCATATGTGTGTGGATTATCTGTGCTCCTTGTAAAATGACTATTTAAGTCTTTTACCTGTCTTTCCATTTAGTTGTCTGACTTTTTCTTACTAAGAGTAGGAATTCTTAATATATTCTGGATATAAATTTTTTTGTTGCATTGTGAATATCTTCTCCCAAACTGAGAGCTGATTTTTTTATTCTCTTAATGGTGTCTTTAATGAAGATATGTTCTTTGTTTTAATATTTCATTTATCATTTTTTCCTTATGGCTATGGATTTTCATATCATGCTTAAAAATTCTTTGTTTCCCTCATCACTGTAAATATTTTTGTTTTTGTTTTTCCCTTAGAAGCTTTTATTGTTTTGTTTTTAACATCTAGATCTCTAATCTGTTTGGAATTGATTTTTGCATAGAATGTGAAGTAGGCTTCAAATTTTATTTTTTACATCTGCATATCCAGTTGATCCAACAGTTGTCCCATTGTTCTTTCTTGTACCTTATACTACAATTTCTCAGGTAAGTTAATTTAAAAATAAACCTTAATAACAAGTTATGTGAGTCCTTTAGCTTTCTTTTCCTTGTTTAAGATTATCTTGGCTACCTTTTTTCTTTTTGTACTTTTGCATTTCATCCATTTATCAATTTAGAATCAAATTTCAAGAACTCAAAAAAAAAAAAAAAAGCTGCTAGGATTTTGGTTGGAATTGTCCAAAGTTTTTAGATCAGTCTGGAGAGACATGGTATCTTTAAAATACTGTTTTTCAATTCATATATGAAGTATATTTTTCCATTAATTTAAGATTTCTTAAAATTTTCTCAACACTATCTTGTAATATTTGGTATGGATTTTGTACATAACTTTTGTTTATTTCTAGGTGTATGATTGTTTTGAGTTATTTTAAATGTCGACATTTAGACTATTTTAAGTAACAGCTTTTAACCTTTTCATTTTCTATTTATTTTTTCAGGAATATATAATTGATTTTGCATATTGACATTCTATCTAGCCACATTGCTAAAATTCATTTGCTAATTCAAATAGATGGTAGTTTCTTTTGGGTTTTTCTTTGCAAATAATAGTTTTAATGTGTTCTTTCTTGTTCTTCCTTTTTCCCTCTAGCCTAACAATACTGGCTAGGGCCTTCTGTTCAATAAATATAATAATAATCTCTCTTTCCTTAAGGTGATAAGTGAAAATGTTTTGTAGAACTACAGGGGTTTTTAAAGATGTTAATAGGAAATCTTCAGAAGGTTTACTGAGATCAGACAAGTGTGTTTGTAAAAAGTGGTTTTTACTCACAGCCAAGAGATTTGGATCACAGTCCCCCCTCTGCCATGGCAAGGAAATATGATTTTTAGAGATGTTATTTATCCACCAATGACTTCATTTAACACATGTGTTAGGTGTGAAGGCATGTATAGAATGGTGATCACTAAAAATTTTGTAATGAACCATTAAATAGTAAGGTGCATCTGTGACATTTTTGTGACTCTATGATATCTCCTTTTTAGTTTTGGGGCAAACGCTTGTAATATTTTACTAAGTATGATGTTTCCTGCAGGATTTTTGCAGATACTCACTACAATTAAGTACCTATCTCTCTTAGTAATAACTATATGTTTGGCTTGATATGGTTATTGTTTGTAAATCTTTTTTATTTGCTCATATATTTCCTTTTTTCATTGTTTTTAATTCTTCAATTTCCATGTTTCCCCATGAGATCACTTTATTTGGCTGTAGTGGATGTCTGAGGACAACACATTGTCCCAGATGTTGCTTGTCTGGATATTTCTATATTTTACTTTTATCTTAAAGAAAAATTTCGTTTCTTATAGAATTCAAGATTGGCATTTGTTTTCTGCCAGTCTTTTCAAGATGCTATTCCATAATGTTGAATCACTATATTGTACACCTGAAACTAATATTACACTGTATGTTAACTACCCGGAATTTAAATCATTTTTTTTCTGTTATCTTTTTAACTGCTATAATTTCATTGAAAGGTCAATAATACTCAGTAATGCTCCATTGAAGCTTTTATCTATGACTGCTTTTAAGAACTTTGCTTTTGTCTTTGGCTTTTGGTAGTTTTATAAGGATGTTCTTGGGTATAGTTTTCTTTATATTTATTTTGCTTAGAGATTTAAACATTTTTTAAATATGTAGCATAATGTCTTTCACCAGCTTTGGAAAGTATTTGGACAATGTCTCTTCAGTATTGTCACCATCCCATTATCTCTTTCCTCTGTTTCAGGTCTCCAATTACATATATACTGGACCTTTGCACTGTTTATAATAGATCTGTGCTCTTTACTGTATTTCCAATTATTTTTGCTTTCCATAATTCAGTGTTGTACCTAGAAACAGCAAATGCTTGATGAGAGAGAACCATATCATAGAACTATGGCTTAATGTTCAGCAGTTTTCTTCTCTTTGGACTCTTGAAGTCTCAAAGGATGTTGCCGCACTAACACTCTGAATACCTTCAAACTTTTTTTTGGGGAGGGGGTTGATTTTTGCTTATCTGTTCTAATTGATCCCATCAAGAGGGTTGGACTGTTGCAAGCTACTTCACAANGAATATCTTCTCCCAAACTGAGAGCTGATTTTTTTATTCTCTTAATGGTGTCTTTAATGAAGATATGTTCTTTGTTTTAATATTTCATTTATCATTTTTTCCTTATGGCTATGGATTTTCATATCATGCTTAAAAATTCTTTGTTTCCCTCATCACTGTAAATATTTTTGTTTTTGTTTTTCCCTTAGAAGCTTTTATTGTTTTGTTTTTAACATCTAGATCTCTAATCTGTTTGGAATTGATTTTTGCATAGAATGTGAAGTAGGCTTCAAATTTTATTTTTTACATCTGCATATCCAGTTGATCCAACAGTTGTCCCATTGTTCTTTCTTGTACCTTATACTACAATTTCTCAGGTAAGTTAATTTAAAAATAAACCTTAATAACAAGTTATGTGAGTCCTTTAGCTTTCTTTTCCTTGTTTAAGATTATCTTGGCTACCTTTTTTCTTTTTGTACTTTTGCATTTCATCCATTTATCAATTTAGAATCAAATTTCAAGAACTCAAAAAAAAAAAAAAAAGCTGCTAGGATTTTGGTTGGGATTGTCCAAAGTTTTTAGATCAGTCTGGAGAGACATGGTATCTTTAAAATACTGTTTTTCAATTCATATATGAAGTATATTTTTCCATTAATTTAAGATTTCTTAAAATTTTCTCAACACTATCTTGTAATATTTGGTATGGATTTTGTACATAACTTTTGTTTATTTCTAGGTGTATGATTGTTTTGAGTTATTTTAAATGTCGACATTTAGACTATTTTAAGTAACAGCTTTTAACCTTTTCATTTTCTATTTATTTTTTCAGGAATATATAATTGATTTTGCATATTGACATTCTATCTAGCCACATTGCTAAAATTCATTTGCTAATTCAAATAGATGGTAGTTTCTTTTGGGTTTTTCTTTGCAAATAATAGTTTTAATGTGTTCTTTCTTGTTCTTCCTTTTTCCCTCTAGCCTAACAATACTGGCTAGGGCCTTCTGTTCAATAAATATAATAATAATCTCTCTTTCCTTAAGGTGATAAGTGAAAATGTTTTGTAGAACTACAGGGGTTTTTAAAGATGTTAATAGGAAATCTTCAGAAGGTTTACTGAGATCAGACAAGTGTGTTTGTAAAAAGTGGTTTTTACTCACAGCCAAGAGATTTGGATCACAGTCCCCCCTCTGCCATGGCAAGGAAATATGATTTTTAGAGATGTTATTTATCCACCAATGACTTCATTTAACACATGTGTTAGGTGTGAAGGCATGTATAGAATGGTGATCACTAAAAATTTTGTAATGAACCATTAAATAGTAAGGTGCATCTGTGACATTTTTGTGACTCTATGATATCTCCTTTTTAGTTTTGGGGCAAACGCTTGTAATATTTTACTAAGTATGATGTTTCCTGCAGGATTTTTGCAGATACTCACTACAATTAAGTACCTATCTCTCTTAGTAATAACTATATGTTTGGCTTGATATGGTTATTGTTTGTAAATCTTTTTTATTTGCTCATATATTTCCTTTTTTCATTGTTTTTAATTCTTCAATTTCCATGTTTCCCCATGAGATCACTTTATTTGGCTGTAGTGGATGTCTGCGGACAACACATTGTCCCAGATGTTGCTTGTCTGGATATTTCTATATTTTACTTTTATCTTAAAGAAAAATTTCGTTTCTTATAGAATTCAAGATTGGCATTTGTTTTCTGCCAGTCTTTTCAAGATGCTATTCCATAATGTTGAATCACTATATTGTACACCTGAAACTAATATTACACTGTATGTTAACTACCCGGAATTTAAATCATTTTTTTTCTGTTATCTTTTTAACTGCTATAATTTCATTGAAAGGTCAATAATACTCAGTAATGCTCCATTGAAGCTTTTATCTATGACTGCTTTTAAGAACTTTGCTTTTGTCTTTGGCTTTTGGTAGTTTTATAAGGATGTTCTTGGGTATAGTTTTCTTTATATTTATTTTGCTTAGAGATTTAAACATTTTTTAAATATGTAGCATAATGTCTTTCACCAGCTTTGGAAAGTATTTGGACAATGTCTCTTCAGTATTGTCACCATCCCATTATCTCTTTCCTCTGTTTCAGGTCTCCAATTACATATATACTGGACCTTTGCACTGTTTATAATAGATCTGTGCTCTTTACTGTATTTCCAATTATTTTTGCTTTCCATAATTCAGTGTTGTACCTAGAAACAGCAAATGCTTGATGAGAGAGAACCATATCATAGAACTATGGCTTAATGTTCAGCAGTTTTCTTCTCTTTGGACTCTTGAAGTCTCAAAGGATGTTGCCGCACTAACACTCTGAATACCTTCAAACTTTTTTTGGGGGCGGGGGTTGATTTTTGCTTATCTGTTCTAATTGATCCCATCAAGAGGGTTGGACTGTTGCAAGCTACTTCACAACAGACAGAATTTCTGTGTTCTTTTTTAACTCAAAAAGAGTTTAACACAGTAGCCAGAAGTTCTGTGTTCTTTTTAACTCAAAAATTCAATTCAGTGTGTATTTATTGAGCTATAAAATTCTACAATTCAATTATTCTAAGTACAAGAAGTTTCTCTCACTAAGATTACTCTCTTTCTGGGGGCATAATACTACATCATTCTCTTAGAAACTTGTCAGAAGTAGTGGCACCTCTCTTCTTTGAAGTAAGCATTGCTTTGATTTTCTTTTTAAATGCAAAAATGTGGAATTATAAGGAAACCAAGAGACAGAGGCTAGTCAAATAACCTTTACTGTCTCTCTTTTTTCCTACTCATGACAATCATGTCACAGACAAAGTGTGTGGGGAGGTGATGACTAGATGATGACTTTAAGGTGAGGGGATGTTCTGATGTTTATGATCTCTGTTATGGCAGAAATGAGAGGTGATATTGAATTATAACTCTTTTACCTCATTGGCAGCACCAAAGGGCAGTTCTCTTTAATTCTTTCCATGAAACATTGAGTAGGTAAGCTTCATTTCTGACAGAACTTTGTTTTAGCTAATATTTTAAAACAGTACACTTGCTTTTCTCTTTGGCATTGTGTATAATTAATTTCTGATATATGACACATAAAACCTGGTATAACTGCTTAATAGTTACAGTTTATTAGTTCTTCCTTTTTCCCTAGAGAAAGGGGACAAATAGGTGATGGCTCGTCAACACCAGGGTGTTTCGTGGCTCATGGAGGGGAATTTTGCCTACCTTATCACAACTAATAATGAAACTCTAACTGTGATGCAGATTTACAGAAAGGGTCTCATACAGTTGATTCCTGGTTTAAACAGTCTTCTTTTTAATTTTCCATTTCCTGGTTTAAAGAATTAGGTCTAGAAATATATTTTCATGTTTATAAAGAAAAATATCTCTCATGTTTGGCCAAAATGAAGAAAGTGATCTTTTCTCGGAGTTTTAATTGTTCCTAATTTGGTATATATGGGTTATGTGATTCAAAAGTTTTTTGAAAAAATTTTGGGCAATTATCAAATAATTGACCTTAATTGAAGTGGAGAGATGTCCTTTGCCTATGTCTTATTGTAATAAGTCCAGACACATGGTATCAAGAACTAAAGCTTATGGTTTCCTAAGAGAGCGTTTGATTTAATCAATGTTTGCATTACCAGGATGGCACTTGCTTTTAAAATGTATTTCTATTTCTATTTTTTTTAAAGATTTTATTTAGATGAGAGAAACCGTATGATAATTGTCTTTCTCTGCTTGACTTATTTCACTTAGCATTATGTCCTCCAGAACATAAGAACTAGGAAGATCGGTAGGATAAGAAAGGGATAAAGAAAAGAGGGGTAATCAGAAGGGGGAATGAAGCATGAGAGACTATGGACTCTGAGAAACAAACTGAGGGCTTCNATGTATTTCTATTTCTTTTAAAATGTATTTCTATTTCCATTTTTTTTAAAGATTTTATTTAGATGAGAGAAACCATATGATAATTGTCTTTCTCTGCTTGACTTATTTCACTTAGCATTATGTCCTCCAGGACATAAGAACTAGGAAGATCGGTAGGATAAGAAAGGGATAAAGAAAGGAGGGATAATCAGAAGGGGGAATGAAGCATGAGAGACTATGGACTCTGAGAAACAAACTGAGGGCTTCAGAGGGGAGGTGGGTGGGGGAATGGGATAAGCTGGTGATGGGTAGTAAGGAGGGCACGTATTGCATGGTGCACTGGGTGTTATATACAACTAATGAATCATAGAACTTTACATCAAAAAATAAAATAAAATAAAATGAAATAAAATAAAATAAAATAAATAAAAAGTTAAAAAAGATATATGCAAAAAAATAAAGATGTTATTTATTAATTGAGAGAGAGAGAGAAAGCATCAGCAGGGGGGTTGGGGGGAGGGGCAGAGGGAGAAGCAGACTCCCCATTGAGCAGGGAGCCAGTTGTAGGACTTGATCCCAGGACCCTGAAATCAAGACAGACACTTAACTGACTGAGCCACCCAAGTGCCCCAAAATGTATTTCTGTTTTTAAGCAAATAATAGCAATCTAACTTCAAATTTAACAGAAAAATATAAAATACTTATTTTATACCTCTGCTTTACTTTAAATGGATCTTTACTCTTGGAATATTTCAAACATAGTGAAAAGTACAGAAAATAATATGACAGGATTCCATGAGTCCTCTCTTAAAATATTAACATTTTGCTATGTTTGCTTTAAGCATATGCTAGAAAAAATATTACATGGTGGAAAATGGAGACTTGTACAATCATATGTGTTGAAACACTCTTGTTAGTAGCAGGAAAGTGGGAGGAACCCAA
>NC_048223.1:27552938-27580728 GCF_002007445.2 Ailuropoda melanoleuca
AGTCATTTCCCTCACTTCAGTTCTTGTCTTTGCATGTGTATGCTTCCTGTTCTAAAATACAGGCATATCAAATTTTCAGCTAATATGTCTCTAGTGTTCCAAGGAATATCAGCTAGCATTGCTGAAGAGAACCAGTCCATCGGTGATGGTAAAAATAAAAAAAAATTAAAATTAAAAATAAAAATAAAAAATAAAATAAAGTAAAAATTAAAAAAATAAAAACTCAAGTCAGGGACCAAAATAACAACCCAAACAAAACAAATTAAAGAGAACTCCTGTAATAACTACCACTTGATGGTATAATTTGTCATAAGAACTTTACCTCATCTCCTTGAAATAATCCACCACGAGCTGAAAGTAAGCTTCCAAGAATAAATATTATTAGTAATTTAGCTTTCAAAGTGTTAGTCATCTCTACGAAATCTTAAATCTGACTTATTTCCAGATTTCCTGTAGGGCGGTGTTGAAGAACAAATACTTGCACGCACTTGCACACAATTTTACCTGTGTCTGTTTGGTATCGGCAAGAGTAGATTGCCTTGCTTGGGAGCCTGGCTCTAACCTCCTTGAGCTGTATAACCTTGGGCAGTTAATCTCTTTGTGCTTCCATTCAGTTTCCATCTGTAGCACAACTCTTTTCCTGCTGTGCCTTTGTCTTTTTCCCACAGTACCCCTGGCGTATTTAAACATACATTGGCATGAAAACAATAGTAGTTATTATACAATTTTGACTACGTATAGCTTAGCTGAGTCACATCATATGGTCTAATTTTTATTTTTATACATTTTCATTTGTTTTCCTTAGAATTACAAACTTGCTAAGATTCTAATTTTCTTATTTATTTTTAAAATATGTTGTTTTATTATCTTAAGAGTATGGAGAAATTTAAAACATGGACTACTTTTAGAGTGTAGAGAATAATAAAACGAACACTTGGGTACCCATCTCCTGTAGGTAACAAGTAAACAATATGAAATATCGGGAATATGGTGAGACAAAGGAGAGAAAATATTGAGAGTGTATTCCTTGGATTTTTCACTGATGAATTGAATGAGTATGTGTATGAACAATTATCCCCCATGTTATTCAGTTCTTTGAAGGTGACACTAATCTGCAAATCCCCAAAAAAGGGGAGATTTGTTGGCTTACATTTGGCCGTTCCTAACATAATAGACCTTATGTCATGGGCCTGGGGTCTAATGTGGATTCTGCCCATTTACTAAGTGTACCTCCTTTCTGGGGACTAAAGAAATAATCTGAGGAGTGTTCTTGGTTACCCTGGATCCACTGTTAGATGAACTTGGGCCAAGTTTCCGTCTATTACCAGATTTCCATAGGCCCGTTCTCTGTGGTATCCAGTGTCTCCAGGGATTAGCATAAGTTCATAGCCAATATCTAATAACTCCCCAAAAGGTCAGGCTGTTTCCCCTTTTTCCAGAGTACAGTTGCCCTGGAAAGTGGCTACAAATCATTCTGAAAAGCTTGGGGAAAGAGTACATTTTTGGTTAGGCTATAGGATCCTTCCATAAGGAGATGGACCTTCCTCTCAATTGAGGGGCTGGGGGATCTATGATTTAGGTCTGAAAACTGGTAAGAGACCAGAATCTCTACCATGGTATGAGTTAGTTTCTTCTCAGGCAACCAAGACTATTTTTGCCAATATATGTCAAGCAGAAACTTAATAGACTACCAGTTTATTTCATCTTTATGGACTGTGTGATCAATTAGCCATATCACCCTGTTATCAGTAGAAATGATGGATTCCTTGAGAACTACCAAGGAAGAATTCTCCACAGGCTCATAGCTTTTAATTTTTTGTTCTCCTCACGTTTGCTCTCTGGGGTGATCTGTTGTTCCCTTACTGACTAGGTTCATAGCCACTTGATCTCCCAGTGCCTGTACTTCATCCCGAGCTACTACTGGTGATAAATTGAGTAATTGTGGCTCCACCATATCCCCAGATGATCTTTTTTCTATTTTCTCCATCAAAGAGGAATCTGTGTTCCTTGACTTTGTGAGCAACTCCATCCCAGAATCTCTATCTTGAAGGTTTGGTCCTTGACCCCACTCAGTACCAATTATAGTATCTAGTCGGGGTCCCATGACCACACCAGATGTTATGGTCCAATAGGGTAATTTGAGGAGTTTAATAAAGAAACAATTTACAAAGTTGTGCGTAGTGTATATGTGCGGAGTCCATTCTTGCCTGGCTTAGGAGTATCAGAGTGATATCATTGGGGTTTAAATACTAGGAATATAGAGTTTCAGCCAGTCTTCATGTCATCAGAGGCTACCGCATCTCTACTTTCCATATTTCCTGAGGCCTTAAATGCTGATTCTCCCAGGGTTTCTATAGGACAAACTTGCTCTATTTTTATATATATTTTTCAGCACAAGCAATTAGGTCAAAGCTGTCTCCATGTTGCCACACTGGTTAGCACTCTTCCAATGTCTATCCATATCCAAATTTTGAGCTCTCTCAACTACTGTGGGCTCTTCTGTGTTGATTGCACAGTAACATATTTTTTAAGTTCCTATGCTTTCATTTTACTCGTGTTTTTAGAAGGTGAAAAGATATATATTTATATATATAATTTTATATTTAAAGATATATATTTTTTGGCTAATTGGACATTTCAGTCATGGGCTTTTGTTACAGAAAATGTGCTTTTGTTGTATACAATATTTTTGTTGTTATAAATTGATACCAACCCATATCTCCTTAATTAACTTAACTCTATTTAGATTTTAGTTCTGTAAAATCTCATGACATTGGACCTTTAAATGTTTAGTAACTTTTCTGGAAAAATTAGAGCCCATGATATTCTCTCTGTAAAGTATTTTTTACTCCTTGGGCAACAGATCAAGTTCAGCATGATAGTCTGTATTTGACAAGAGATGGAGATGATCTTCTAACCTTCTCTGCCTTCCCTCCCATTAGTGGGAAATTAAAGGTGTGCATGTGTGTGTGCGTGCATGCTTGCACGTACATTTGGTTACATTTAAATTATGTCACCATTAGAGCGAATAAATTTAGAAGTATCCAGCTTGTAGAATAATAGTAACTGTTGATGCAAAGAACATAATTATTTTCTTTATTGCCTTAATTCCCAAAGATACCTTAACTATTGACTACCAGCTGTAGGCATTAGAAGAAAATGGTTATAAAATGCAGATTTTAAATGTGAAATTATCACACTATGGCAGATTGTGGTTTTTTTTTTTTTTTTAAAGATTTTGCTTATTTATTTGAGAGAGAGAGAGAGAGAGCGAGCACACACGTGTATGAGTGGGAGAAGGTGCAGAGGGAGAGGGAGAAGCAGGCTCCCTAGGGAAGCAGAGGGGTTCAATCCCAGACCCGGAGATCTTAACCCACTGAGCCACTCAGGCGCCTCTGGTAGGATGTTTTTAAGATAAACTTTAAATTTTTTTTCAGACAAATTTTCAGGAAAACTCTAAAGTCATCAAGTTATCGATCAATCAGTGACAAAAACAAAATCTCAGCCGCCAAAATAGCATAAACATTTGAGTTAGTGCTTGAATCTTTTAGTGTTTATTATAGCTCAAAGGGTTCTGGAATAATTATTCCTTTAGTTTCAGTAGACAAACTGGGAAAAATCAAATGGAACTATATATTTTCTTAGACAGTGATACATAAACCATAAAATATTGGTAAATACAGTGGAATAAATAGATTCAGCTGTAAACTTTAAAGCACCATTGAAAATTGAAGATTGTCACTTTTGGGGTTTTAGTGGAGGCTTTAGCACTAAGATATCACAGCATTGTGAAATAATAATAACTAGAATTATCTATATGTGCAAGCCTGTCCACTTGATCAACTGAGCAAGGTAAAAGTTTCTCCTCATTTTGTTTTTTCTTGGTAAAGTAGTTTTAGAGATAAACTAGCTCACTGTGCAAGACTTTTTCTTCAAATGTTTGTACTTGGGGAAAAAAAGCATTTATATAAATTAACTTCCATGTTTTTTGAATAAGGAAAGGGGGACTTAGTAATATCTCATGACATTACCCAATTCTACAATAATGTATGGTAGAACATGCTTATTTGTTTGTTTGATAGATTGATTACTTATTTACCCACATGTTTATGCGTATGCTTGTTTAGTCATCCATTTCTTCATTCATTCAATAAGCAGAACTGAGGGCATAGTACGTGAAAACAATTAAGTCACTCTGGAATGCCCTGCATAGTCCTTGCTCCCAAGAAGCTTGTTGTTTCATGTAGGAGGTAGACGTACATTAACAGCTGATTACCCATGGTGAGATCAGTTTAATGAGCATTGTTAGACCATATACTTTACTAAGAAAGACAGTTATTGTCCTGTTCCCATTATAGACTCGGTGCTTAGCACAATAAATGCTGGTTGAATATTCCAGGCAGTACTAGGTATCATGCAAGCGTAGAGGTGGAATAACTAAGCCTGCCGTTAAGGGGCTGGTGGGGGCTGACTAAGGAGGTGTGGACTAAGAGTTAATCAGATGACAGTGTGTATGGGCAATGTGCCAAATTTACCAAAGACAGGCAAGGCAATGTATACATCTTGAAAATGGTAGCACATAAAGGGTGAGGCAGAGTGACGAAAGGTAGAGAAAAAGACAGAGATCAGGTGATGAAGGGGCTGGTTGAATTGTTGGAAAGTTTATAAGATGTTTAGAGCTCTATTAATCAGTGTTTGCTATGTGATGCTATATAGCAAATAACCTCAAAATCCCAATAGCTTACAACAAGTATTTTTTCTTGCTCGCTTTACATGATGGTGGCTTTGGGTTATCTGCTGTGGCTTTTTTCTCCACTGCGAGTTTAGATCGGCTCCACGTTCCGGGACCCAGTCTCAAGGACCCCTCTCTAGCACATGTCCTTCTCATGAGAGGGCAGAGAAGCATAAACACACAATCAAATTGAAGGCTTCTTCTTGGCAGATTTGTTACATCTGCCAAAGCAAGCTACAGGGTCAAGTGCAATACCAGTAGGGTGGGAAAGTGTGCTCTTCCCATGAGGAATGACAAGGGCATGTTGCTGCAGTCCTTTGATAGGGGAAAGATAAAGAATCATGAGAAATAATGCAATCCATTGCAGGGGGTTTCCGGTAAGCAAATGGCAAATGACATTTTAAAGGGTAACACAGAAATAGGTTCAGAGGAAATAACAGTGAGATATTTAGCAGTGTTACAAAGGAATTGGCAGTGTGGGGAGGGGGGTCCCATTTCTAGGACCTCAATCCAGAAATGGCTCCTTTTACCTCGGGATTTATTTGGCCCCCCCAGCTCTCTATCAGAGTGGACTGATGGAACCGAGGTTGTAGCCGCAGAAGCGGCACATTCAGCTTTGCAGGGATGAAGAGTCGACTGGCATAGTGCATCCTTCAAGTTAGAAAGAGGCCTTTCTAGGGGCACATGCAGAGCAGACTGCAAACTTTCTGCAGAACATGTTAGAAAGAAGATCCCTTCCATAGGGAAATAACCCAAAGTTATCTGCCGTGTGGTGACTGTGTTCTCTCATTAAGTAATCCCTTTCAGCCAATGTAGAGGGACTAGATCATTAAGTGTCCTACCTGTCTCATGAAGTAGTTCCACTTTAGAAATGGAGAAATATGACTAAGAAAAAACACGGTGAAATTATCCAGGATACACATATATATATACGTAGGTGTGTATGGACACGCTCACGCGTATGTTGATGAGGGTCTGTATTAGCTGTGAAGTCCTGGTGAACTATCGAAACCACTCTAATCCTCCATTTCTTCATTTGCGAAATAGGAATTATAGTAGTACCTTCACAAAAATATATTTATTGTGGGAATTAAACTTGCAGGTGGGAGAAGGTGGAGTGATAGCATACCAGGACTAGAGTCTTGTTCCAGATCAGCAGACTTTAAACTTGGCTCCACCACTTACTTGCTGTGTGACTTTAAGCAAGTTTCATAACCTCTCTGTGATCAATAAACTAATAATGTTGTTGTGACAATTCATATAATGCCAATAGTTGTATTACATTCTAAGCCATTTTCTGGCTTCTAACCCAAAGTTCAACATTTGTTTTAGTTCTCATTTTGTGTGTAACATCAACCATGGGCAAATTTCTTTATAAGACTGTCTCAGGTCTTAACTTTTTTCAAAACTTACCATTGTTTAAACATTTGGGGAACATACCTTGTGTCCTTGTCCCTTCAGCGGTATTTTTTCAATAACATAAAATGTATGCCTCCTTATTCATCCATCCATTCATTCCCTGACGCCTGTCTAATTCTGCCCCTATACTTGAGAAGGCATGACACCTACGTGTATGATAAGAAAGGGACATTTGTAACCCTCCTGATCATCGAGGAGGTTTCCTTAAGGATCTAATTTCCCAACAGCAGGAGCCCGAGTATGGGTTTTCTTTTGTCTCTTTGTGTACTGTGTTCAGTCACCAAAGTTCATCTTCCCTGCGTGAATTGAGTCTCCAAAGTATCTAAGTCTATGGACTTCAGAAAATGGCTTTGTGGATTGTAGCTGACAGACTAATTTGGCAGTCACACATTGGGACTCCCTGAATCATCACGGACTTCCGCCATCTCTCGAGGGAAGCTAAAGGTCTGCGATAATGTACATCTTACACAGTCGACTGACTGCCTGTGGTCACCATCTTCAAGATACATTGGAGAGCAGCACTTTACATTACCTCGCACATTGTATTTTATAAAATACTTTCCATTCCATTATGCCATTGCACATTCGGTAACCCTGAGAAAGAGACAAAGCTCACAAAAAGGCAGTGTTTTGTGAGCACTTCTCTGCCATCGGTATTCATCTAGGCCCTGAGTGAGCACTTACCAAGGTTGGCTCCCCAGGTGGGGAGGAAAACAGCAAGGAGCAGGGGTGTGTTTCTTCTCAGTAGGATGTAGAGGGCGTCACGGTCCTGAGCTGGTACTGTGAAACAAGGCACTAGGATCAGCACTGTGTCTCACTAAACCTTTTTTAAGATATCTGTCTTTGTGCTTCTCTTCCATTCTACATCATTTTCATCTATTTCAATTGCTAAATAGCATTTTATTTAAAAATGCACCCTTAAAAGTTGTTTGCACTCTATCTTAAGATAAAACACATCACTATCAAGTGGAGTGATGTAAATTATTTCATGGGAGTCTATAGGCTTTAGAATTCCAAGACCCAGGTATGTGTTCTCACTCTGCCTTTCAGTAGGTTTCAACAATTTTGAATCTTTCTTGAGCCCTCAGTTTCATTATCTGTAAATGGGGTTTATTATATGTGAAGCCTCACGTGAAATTAATTACTCTGAAGCATATTTAATGTATGAAACATTATTGCACAGAAGCTAGAAGGTCAGGCTCTGGAACCAGACTGACTGGAATTGAATCCCACTCCTACCATTTACTAACAGTGTGCCCTGGGAAAATGTATTCCATATATGCCTCAATTTTCCCATATGTAAAATGGGTTCTTCAGAGGGGTTTGTGAACAGTTGATACATAGAAAGAACTTAGAGTTAAGCTTGACATAAAGTAAGTGTTCAGAGTGTTTTAGCAGCTATTATGGGTAGTTAAGCATCTTGACTCCAGATTTTCGAGGTTAGATACAGTTATCTTAACTCAGAGAAATATAGTAAGCCTAAGGGCCTAAAACGTAGAGATAGCCCCTGGAAACTGTTATTTCAGACAAAAATTAAACTAATCACGTACAGGCATGACAACATCCCCGGTTTTAACTCCATTACGTAAGTCATTACTCATTCCGCATAAGTGTTTGATTGTGAGAGCCCATACATTACTGTGAGGGTCTTAAGTAATCAAAACCATAGGGTCTTGAGAGCTGTCTTCAGCTATAAGGAGCTCTTTCGTTGAAAGGCTAATCATTTTAATTGTTGAAGAGACTGTCTTTTCAGGACCTTCCTAGAAGAGGAATTTCTTCCTTTCTTCCTTTTGTTTTGTTTTGCTTTTTGATCATTTTTAGTGTTTGCTATACTCAGTACAATCTCACTGGCAAATAACCATGCTGGGCAGGCAGTGTGAATGGCGTGCACACCTCCGTTTGAAGAAGGTCTTAGGAAGTAAGAGAGGCAATTAAACACGACTTTCTGCCATCCAGCTCATTTCAACATTTTTCATATTTTGTGTGGAATCTGCCACATGCTGAGAGTTTATTAAATGTATTAAAAGGCCAGCAGCTCTTCTATGCAGAACATTTATACACCTGGGGTACAGGTTACCATCTGACCGCTCCATCTGATAAAAATGATCCTCTTTAACTCTGCCTCTGTGAACAAGCCATTTGTGACTGCATGGAACTGAGGGCTTGTCATCCACACCATCTCATTATGCTCTTCAGGCCCTCCAGCCTCCTTTTGGGTTTGCTTCCCTATGAGCCCTACAAAAAAATACTGATTTTTTCACCCTGAAAAAAATAATAATTTGCCACTTTTGCCCCAGAATCACACATCTTTCCGAATGAATGACATGGGGAAATGCACATTCTCTGGCAAGACCCTGAACACCTGGTTTTTGTGTCTTTCTTATGATCTCTCAATCTATGAATCATTATATAGGTGTTATTAGTAATGGCATATGAAGGGTATTTCTTATTGGGAGATTGGAACCAAAATGGCGAAAGAGTTTTTAGCTTTAATTTGACCATCTTTTCATGTCGTTGTTTTTTATTCTCTTGAAAACACAGTAAAAAAAACAAACAGAGTTTAGTGAGTGAATCTGTTTTGGGCTCAAAATAGATATTGAATGAAATGATAATTTTGTATCTATTGAGAAGACTCAGGCAGTACAATGTTCTGATGAATTAAGTTTTCTCCCTAAGTTAAGGTAAACTGATTGAGTCCACGGTGGTGGTTAAAAACCGTGTGTGTAAGTCAGGATAGGTTAGACAATGCTACGATAACAAGCACTATGAAATCTCAATGCCTTCGTAAAATAAATGTGTATTTCTTGCTCTTGAAAAATCTTCTGCAAGTCTTGGTGAATCCCAGGGCAGCCACTTAATATGTAGTGTCTCAACATTCCAGGATACCGATTTGATGTCACCCCCATCGGAACATATGCTTACATGTTTACTGTCTCAGGGGAAGGTTAGGCGAAGAATTAGCTTACCACCAAAACCACTAGTCAGAACTAGTGACATGGACCTACTTACTGCAAAGAGGGGAGTGGAAATGTAATATATCTAAGGAGGGAGGGAGAACTGGAGCTCTCAGTGAGATCATATGTGCTCCTTCATCCCCACTTTTGCTAAGAATCTTGACAGAAGTAAGCCAAAGAGATATAAGTGCCTTTCTGCTATTACGACCCCAGGTGGAGGAACTAATAGAAAGCTTGGTTAACACTTATAAACAGAAGTGGGGAAAGAACACTAGTATGTGTGAGCCCAGCTTACAGATAAAGCCGTTTTAGTCAGTGTGACAGTCATTTCATGAGGTCATTCTGAGACCCGGCCCTATTTGTCTGATACTCTTTGGCATGAATGGGAGGGAGCCGTTACCATCAGGTTTGCCTTAAGCCATGCCCAGCCTGTCAGGAGGCATTTGGTGACCTAAGGGTCATTCACACTGGGGGCAGGGGCAGAGTACTGGAAGAAAGGCTGGTTGGCTCGATTTCTATCTTCTCCCCTCTGCCCACAAACCCAATAAATAAGCTTCTTTTTGATGTGCATGTTTGGTCCTAAAGAAAGCTGAGTTCAGTTGAACTTCACAGATGGGCTGGGACATGCCAAAGTTATGTTGTTAACTATTATAATCAGCTCACAAAAGTCAGTCTTAGTCCTATTTGGATTACAAAGGAATACTAAATGGCATAGATCTTTTATTCTTCAAGTACAAATGTAAATCATTCGGATGTGTTTTCACTAATCCAAGTCCTAATGGGGATACAAAGATGAGCTTGGTAGAGTCTGTTCCCTCAGTAAGACCATGGTATAGCATGAAGGCAAGCATTCTTTGTATGTGTAATTTGTGAAAACAGAGAGATAAGTCCAACGTGCTGAAGTGGGGGGAAAGAGTGAATTATTAACTCTGGTCGGTAGGGGTGGAGGTGGAATCAGGAAAAACCCCAACAAGTAAAGGTCAGGCCTGAGGATTGAATAGGTGGGATTTTTGGCATGGAAGTCTGAGAATGATGCTGGGCTACCATGGGAGACACTTCTCTTAGGTCTCACAATCAGCAACGAATTTGTTTTGATCCTTGATATGATGAAGCTTGCAACTGACTAGGTTTCCTTCTTTGCTTTGGCTGACAAGAGGTACACAAGCGATTGATTGGGGCCACAGCACACAACTGTACATGTTTTTATGGCATAGATCTTTACCTCCAAATTAATCTTCTGTTCTCTCTCTTACCACATCTTCCTTTTCTTTCTTCATCTGTTTTTTAATTCCTGTTGTATATTTCTCTATAAATCATCTCCAGTTCCTTTTGAACACATTGCGAAAGAAAGAAGAATGGAGTATTCTTGTAGCATTCTGCAGGTTTTGTGTTTTTGGAAGGGAGAATGTGAAGGAAGAAGACAGGATATCTTCATCATTAGCATAATAAGGAGGGCTGTTTGAGGCCCAAGTCTGGGAAACAAGTTAGGGGGTTTTCTCTGTCATTTGTAGAGATAATACAGGTCAATAGCAGAGAAGTAGTGCTGGCAATGTAAAGAGAGAGAATAAGATTCAAGATGTAGTTTGAAGATGTACAATGCAAGATATGAGGGCTTCTTGGAGATGGGGAATGACTTCCAGGTTTCTGGTTTGAGGTACTGGGGTGGATTGTGGGACCCCTCACTCAAGTACAGAAACTGAAGAAGGAGCAAATTAACAAGTCTGTAAGGAGTTTCATTTGGATACAGTTTGTTGGAGATTCCCGTGGGAAAATCTAAGTTGTGAATTTGTAGCACAACCAAGGCAGCAGGCCAAAGCTCTGAAGATGCTGTTTGGAACATAGCTGAGGTGATAGGTATCATCAAGTTCAGGTAGAGAAGGGAAGGAGTGAAATCAGAAGGGCTAAGAGACCGAGAGAAAATGGTGGATTGCAGAATATCAATATTATGTCTGGTAGAAATGTAGTAATAATTGAGGAAGAAAGATGCGAAATTGTGGCGAAGATTGTGGGACTGTGAAATTGAAGAACTTATAGGAAGAAACATTATAGGAGATAAACAGGTATAGGATGTGTTCCTAGGAAGGGTGTGCACATAGAGATTGTAGGTGATGGTCGTTGTGGTAAAGGAGGTGAAGGATGAGAACAGGTGGGGACTTGTCATAAAGAGGAAGATTCCTATGTGTTCATTGAGCATGTGGGAATGATCTGTGGCTTTTTGGTAGGTAAAGATCTGAACAGGTAAAGTGTATTATGGCCAGAGATTTAATGAGGATATTTCAGAATGTCATGGAATGACATGGAATCAGAAGTAGGAGCTAGAAAAATAAGTAGTATTCCAGCATTCCAAACAAAGCCCAAGTGATGGGATAGTTGTCTCTGCCTGGTTGTTTCACAAGGCTGATATGTGGACAAATGAGATAAGGAATATTAGAGTGCATGGCTAGAACACAAACTTAGGAGATGTTGATGGTATGGAAACTACAATCCTGAATTTACAATCCCCCATGTCAATTACCCCTCTCACTCACAGGATTTGGCTCATCGTGGCCTGAGGTTGTTTTCACAAGTCCAGTCATGACCAAAATGCAAACTGTTTTGGCATGTAGCCCCAGGAACCATAGCACTGGTACGTGATTTTTTCGTTCATGATGTATTCGTGCAAACACAGAGATTGATTGAATATAAGGATATTGGGTAAAAATAACATTAAAACTGACATGGATAAATGAGAGCATAGAATTAAAAATTTACTTACGTGTTTAAAGTAGAGCAAAACTGTGTGGAAATTTCAAGATTTATGTGGATACGTTTGTTCCACTCTACCACATTTTGGGGCACCATGCTTTCTCTTCTCCTTGACTGCCAGTGTGTAATAGTGGAAAATGGGGAGCATTCATAGTCACACTCCGCAGATGCAGGAGCCATTCTGAAAGACAATGCCAGAAGTTGCTCACTGAGAGCATTGCCGATATCAATGGATAGCTTTCTTCAGGGCTGACATTGAAATGTACAGGAATCTTTTCAAGTGTGAACTCTGGGAAATTTGGGCCAGGCTTCGGGCACATTTCCATACACACCCATTAGAAGTAACCCAAATATCTGATAACGGCAGGATCATTAAGTTCTTTATAATACAACAATAATACAACATTACAATGATGATGTAAGTATGTATTCCATTATATGGAAACATGATACATCAATTTTTAAAAGAATATTATGAAAGTGTTTCACATAAAACTCAGTTATTACTCGTATATATGTCATGTTATATGAAAAAATCAGGAAATGTTTATATGAAGATATTAACAGTGGTTATTTGAGAGTAGTAGGATTTGTGTACATAGGTATGATTTAAATTGTTTTTTCTTTGTTCTTCAGTATTTTCTAATTTGTCTACAACACATATTGCTTGTGTGATAAATATAATAATAAAGAGAAAATAGATAGAATAACTATGGGGAACTCACCATAGCATTGGGTCCTCTTAGAAAACCCATTTCAGGAAGAACAGTTTATTTATAGTGGATAAATTAGATCAGCTGTTTTTCTGTTCCCGTGTTCCCATAATCCTAGCCTGTGAACCTGCCCCACCAGCTTCAGTCTGGCTAGTGAGTAGAGCATTGCCTGTTGATCATGCTGTAAAAGTACACTAGACTACAATTCCTCCTCAACTTTGAAGGTCATGGATTGCTTCCCGTTAACCTAGTGCAAACTGGCTTTATGCTCACGTTACTTTTTTGCTTTGCTTCTAATTTGAGTCTTGAGGGAAAGTCTTCAAGCCAGCTTTAGAAGGAGAAGCTGCTGTCATTTGTGAATGCAGTTAATTAGAATAACATTTGCTTTTAAGTATTCAATATTTGGCACGGTTATCAGACCTAAAGGTTATGTTGTCCTATCAGATAAGCTGGGCTCCCAGGGATGTCTGTTGTCTCCCCAGACTGGTGCTGGCTAAATATAGGAATCCGAGGTAGATAGGAATAATTGCCTTAGATATTAAATCCGCACATTTTAACCATGACGCTTATTTAAGTCTTTCATGGCATTATTGGCAAGTGGATTTTCTCTGTATGGGCAACTTGCTCATTGCTAAAAAAATTTCTTGGCAAGTGAGAGAGGAGAAGGTTGATTCCGCTCAGCACACTGGGAGGTTTAACAGGTCAAGGTAGCTATGTCAGAGGGGAAGCCAGTTTGGGCAAAGGCTGTTTGATTATTGGCAGGGCCTGACATGCATTCCTAAGTGGCTAAACTGCCCAATTAAGAGAAACATCCTCCGTGGAGAGCGTGAAACACTACCCCTACCCTGCTTTCCACAATCAGCTGACTATCTAACCGAACTGCTCGAAGCGTCGTATATGTCTACACTGGGAAATAGCTTCCCTCCTCTCTCTAAGGATTTGCTCATGAAAATACCTAATGTTTAACTGTGACCAAAGTTCTGTCTGTCTGTCTGTCCCATGTATCCTGTGGAACTGGGGTGGAAAGCTATCATTTTACTCTTTAATATAATCATATACAAATATAATCATCAGCTTTGGAGGAAAAAAAAGGGTAAGAAAAGTGTATATTTGGTAAGAGCTTGGGAGACAGGAGGGAGGAAGCCAATGTGGGAACACTGTGTTCTGCCTCAGGCTGCATTTCTAAGTTGCCTGCCCCCCCCCCCCGAGGAACTAACACGTATTGACAATTTCACTCAGAAACCATAGTTCATTGTAAGAGATGAATGATGCATGAATAATATCAGCAATAATGCTCAGTGGGGCCCAGGTTCATGAATAGTTTCAAAAGGAAACCCTGGTTGCTTTGATGGCTTCATTCATCATGTTCTGGAGGAAGAATCCTGGTGTCCTGTGTGCCTTTCTGCTTCAAATCTTTGGCCGAAATAAACAAGTAATGTAAATTTCAAAAACAAAATCAAACACTCAGTGAATTCCATTAATAAATTAAATAAATACATAAAACTATTTCCCCTTTCTCATGAATTCAATTAAAAGCAAACTACTAGCTTGAGGATTTGCCTTCAGTCCCTTTGGCAATGTCATATTTTCTGTGGCCAGAGGTGCCAGATTTGAACGCCCTTCTACTTGGCCAGCCATACACTGGTTACATTGGGCTTTTCTCCTCTTTACTGTAGGCCCCTCCAGGTTGCAGGTTTACTATCTGCTTCTGTTCAGCAAAAGTTTTATTGAGGCTGATGTGTTCTGTAGATTGTAAAACATGATCCGAACCGTGGTCTCCCTGCTCAAGGCAGTTATAGGCTGGTTGGAGTCAAAGTTTCCGTCCTCACTGGTATACGGAAAAATGGAGGTAATTGTTTAAAAGCAAAATAACGACAGGTCATTTAGGAGAAAATCCCAGAGAACGTATCATTAGTGGTAAATGATAAATGCCATTAATCTGTGCTTGGAGTTCTGAGGAAAGACAAAACACTGGTCAGAGCAGTCTCCCGAAGGATTTGAGAGTGGAAATAGAAACATTAATAATTCCCCTTCTCCCTTAACCTTTACTTTTCTGGGGGTTAAATGGCACCTGCCCCAGGACCTCTGAGGTTGGAGGAAGCTCATTCCATTGCAGTGGTTGCTCTCAGAATTCAAGGATGCAAGAAAAGAGAACTCAGGTAACCTCCGGACATGTTTCAGCGGCTGGTCAGACCTGGTGGAGATATGGAATGTTCCTGGGGACTAGGGAGCGCTCTCATGCCTCAGGGCACTTTGGTACTCCACGTTTAGCATGATTTCGCTTCCCACTGAGAGGTTTTGTTTGTTTGTTTAAATTGATTTACATAGCTGCTACTGGAAGTCTTTTCTCTTCTCTCCTCTTTACCCCTCATTTCAGTGACTGACTTGTGGATTTTGCTGACTGCCTTCTCCTCCCCGAGAAAAGAGTTGATTGGCTACTCTTGCTGTGTATCAAACTATCTTTAAAACTGGAACTATGTGATTTGCTTGTGGTCGTGTCGGTCCCGACTTCGCCTGGGGTCTGCAGAGGTGACTCTTGTATTCTCCCTGATGTCCATGTGGATGGGAGCATCTCGGGGGGCTTCCTCCCTCACAAGTGATGTTTGCGATAGGAAGTTCCCAGGTTGGGGTGGTGGGGGACAGCCTGACTGGAGTCCGAGTCCTGTCTGTGGGGACCTATTTGCCCCCTGTTGGCTGGGTTCTTCATTTCTCCCCACACTCGCTCTCTCTCCCTGTGTGATCTCCGTCCTTGGCCAGCAGGGCACCTGGACTTCTTACATGGTGGCTCAGTAGCACGAAGGGAGCAAGGCAGAAGCGACTGTCAGAGCAGATCGGATCAGACATGAAAGTGGTGAGGACAGATTTATTCAGTGAAAACAGCTGCAGTAGGGAAGAGAGTCCAGCATGAACGGGACTCCACCTCACTGCAACAAAGGCCAGACACGTAGAAGGTTGGGGTGCACTAGGGGAAGGGTGCTGAAGGGTACACGAGGGTCAGTCCCTGTGACTGAGCCCATGTGTATTCTAATTGGCACTTAGAGGAGAAACAAAGGTCGCACATCTTTTTTTCTTTTTTTAAGATTATTTATTTATTTGAGAGAGACAATGGGGGAGGGCAAAGAGAGGGGGAAGAAGACTCCCCACTGAGCAGGGAGCCCTACCCGGAGCTCCATCCCAGGACTCTGGGATCATGACCTGAGCTGAAGGCAGATGCTCAACCAACTGAGCCACTGAGGCACCCCCAAAGTTCTCATGGCAGGAGGTGGTGGTGTAAGTTAAAGCAAGGCAAACGCTGAAATTGGGCTCTTATCTTTCCCCAGGAACTAGGAGCAAGGTCAACAGTAATCTCCCTGACTGTTGGCTCTTGGTTCTTGAGGAAGTAGTTTGGGCAGTAAATCTACATCTCAAAAGGCAGAGGAAGGATTTATACTAAGACTACCTTCCAGGGCCTATCTGTCTATCCCCGGGCTTTGGCTGAAATGAACAGCAAACTCTCTTAACAGTGCTGAGCCTTCTCAGGTTGGCATTTTAAAGGGAGGTGGTGGTGGCGCCGGTTGGCAGAGGGACGTGGCCTTATGCCGCTAGAAGCCCTGTTATCATTGGGGCAAGTCTTATAATGCAGAGGTTTGGATGGACCCATTAAGTGCTGAGAGTTTTCTTTTTTTTTTAATAATTTTTATTTTGTTATATTAGTCACCATACAGTGCATCCCCAGTTTTTGATGCAATGTTCCATGATTCATTACTTGCGTATAAAACCCAGTGCACCATTCTACTTCCCTCTGCGAGGTATCCTTAAGGCCTTAGGTCCAGAATTCCAGAGCTTCATTTCTGCTGCGTTCTGTTGATTGCAGCAAGTCAACAGGTCCGATACAGATACAAAGGGAGGGGATTGTCCCAGGGCAAAGACTGAGAAACATTGTTTATTGGGCCGCAAGTGTGACTGAAACCCAATTACAGTTACATTTGTCACTCCCAAGTGTGGGCCAGTCTCGTGGCGCAGCATACACATGCCAGGCCACCAGCCAACTCATAGGCATCTGCCCCTCCCTTAGGAGGAAATCTGGCTCTGGCTCCACTCAGCTATGGCAAAGGTGGTTGGATTCGCTGCCATGAAATCCACATTAAGCATGAAAATCGACACCTAAGGCAATCCTCCTAGCAGCTTTTT
This sequence comes from Ailuropoda melanoleuca, assembly GCF_002007445.2. Classification (NCBI taxonomy): domain Eukaryota; kingdom Metazoa; phylum Chordata; class Mammalia; order Carnivora; family Ursidae; genus Ailuropoda; species Ailuropoda melanoleuca. The sequence goes on from NC_048223.1 coordinate 27,569,672, forward strand.
TCAGACAGGTGATCTTTGCATAGCAGGTGTTCAGCATTTCCAGAGACCCCTTCGTATGACGATGGCTCCTTGCCTGGCGGTCAGCTCAGAGGATACTTAGGTGTTACATCCCAGGGATTTATCAGGTACTGCAAATTATTATTTTTTAATATGGCCAGATTTTTTGTTGTGGTTGCAGTTATTGCTGCTGGTTTTTACTGCTTCAGGGAGTCAGCAGAAAAGAAGTATTGGCAGGACTTCAGAATCCCACTCCTATGACTTTTTCCAACTCAGGTCAGTTTTATTGGCACATATGATGGAAGTGTTGTATATTGATAAGCCTATTAGTATTTTTTAAAAGATTTTATTTATTTGCCAGAGAGAGAGAGAGAGCACAAGCAGAGGGAGAAGCAGGCACCCCACTGAGCAGGGAGCCCAGTGTGGGACTTGATCCCAGGACCCTGGGATCATGACCTGAGCCGAAGGCAGACGCTTCACTGACTGAGCCACCCAGGCGTCCCTGATAAGCCTATTAGTATTAATCCAATGTAATATGGGGGTCACTTAAAGTCAAATATGTCAGATATATATAAAGATATATATATCAGAGAGAGAGAGAGAGAATATATATATATATATATATATATATATTCTAGAGCAATGTTCTCAGTGCTTTTTCAATTGTGGCTCACCTGGAGGATGATGTCTATACTCTTTCTCTACAATTCCCAGTATGCTGGTTGTAACTGCATCCTTTTCCCCCAACAAAAGGCTTTTTTTTTTTAAAGATTTTATTTATTTATTAGAGAGAGAGAGCGCACAAACAGGGGGAGCGGCAGGCAGAGGAAAAGGGAGAAGGAGCCCGATGTGGGTCTTGATCCCAGGAGCCTGGGATCACGACCTGAGTGGAAGGCAGATGCACAGCTGACTGAGCCACCCAGGGGTCCCTACAAAAGGCATTTTAAAATGCAAATATGGGAGATTATGATTATGATTGTCAGAGGAATCACCCTAATTCTGCTCTAACTTATAGATGATATAAATTCAAAAAATCATTTGTTACCCTATATGCTGCAACTTCTGGGAGACACAAACAGTAGAGCAGTCAAAAGGACAGACAATTCTGTATTAGAGTTCTTGTTTTTGTTGTTCAGGACAGTCTTTCGAACTTCGATGTGCATGGAAATGTCCCGGGAGTGCTGTTAGGCCTCAGAGGCGTATTCGGTATAGGTAGGGTGGGGCCCGAGATTCTGCCCAGAGAGGATGCTGATGCTGGTGCCCAGAGCCAGTGACTTCCTCCTATGAATGGAATGCAGCCAGAGCTAGCGGATGTCACTACAGAGATGAGGTTTTCAAAGACCGTGACCTCGGTCTTGCTCACTGTCTCTCGTTCTCTTTTTTCTACAAGCCTTCATTCTAAGGAAGGCAAAGCGCTGTGTTATGAGTAGCTCTCAGAAGAGGCCAGAATCCTGCTGACAGCAAACATGAACAAACTTAGAAGTGGCTCCTCCCTGAGAGAGCAGAGCCTTGAGTGACTGTGGTCTCTGCCGACACGCTGATTAGAGATTTGCAGGAGATCTAAGCCAGAGGGCCCAGCTCGGACGTGCCCAGATTCCTGATCCCCCAGTAACTGTGAGATAATGTATGTCTGTTGTTTTAAGCCATTACATTTTGGAGTCGTTTGTTTTGCAGAAATACATGACTAATGTACATACCATCGCGCATATGCTGCCTCTTACACTCATTCAGCAAACAGTTATTGACCGTCTCCTAAATGCGAGGTGTGGGGAAACAATGGAGGCGAAACAGATGTCACCCCAGCCTAATGTCCTGGTGGGAGAGGCCAACATAAACATTAACTTATTCATAATTGAGAATTTAATGGAAAAATAACTTAAAAATTTCCAAGCCGCATTAAGTGCCTAAGAAGGAAAAAAAAAAAACTGAAGGGGAAAGCTGAGATTGGAAAATTATAATGATGATGATAGAAGCAAAGGAAATGGGAAGTCAGCTGCTGAGATGGAGAAGGAGGGGACCTCTCCAGGAGGAGACCTTTAGGCAAAGACAGGAGGGACAGAAAGCAGATGACCACAAGGAGACAGTACTGGAAAAGGAGGCAAGGCTGGGTCACAGGAGGTCTTAGAGGCTGTGCCGAAGAATTACTTACATACGATGTTATTCTAACTGCCTTGGGAATGCCTTTGAAGGGCTTGAAGCAGGGGGCAACATAGTAGCATGTGTGCTTTGACCAGATGAGCCCTACCGCTGCATGAAGGCTGGGTCTGGTGGGGCAAGAGGGCGTGTGGGGAGACCATCAGGGAGCTGCCTTGGTTTTCCAGGCTAAGATGTCAATGACTTGCACTAGGCTACCAAAAGTGAGATGAAATGCCATGGATGTGTTTACTATACACAACACCCTTCCCACCCTGCTCTCACACCCACCCATCCAGACCTGCAGGTATTCACGAATTATCTCAGAGATTTTCTCCTCCAGAAAACTGTCCCAGATATGGCAGACTGGGCTAAGCCACTATGGAAATCTGCCTCAGTGTTTAATAAAAACTTAACAAGAATCATATAGAATATGTATATATAGTTTGGGCTTTTTTTTTATAATAACTATTTCTTTGTTAGATTGTCAGCTCTTGGATGGGGGGCAGGAAGAGAATTCTATTTTCATCTTCAGCACCGCAGCCCTGTGCTAGGCACATAGTAGGTATTCAACAGATATTTAATAGACTAATTCGAGACATTCTGTGTCCTTCATTGTTTTGAGACCATTGATGGCTTCACCCTTCGTATGGAAACGTGCTTCTCTCCATCAGAAGATAATGAATATTTAAAATATTCATCCATTGCTGAATCTTGGAAGCTCTGTGTTGATGTTTTTCTTTGGTTGTCTTTTTTTTTCTTCAGTTTCTCTTTTTGAAACCTATATGGAATCACAACCATAAAAATTAACAATTTTATCGATATTCTCTGTGACAATTCATAAGCAAGAAGGAAAGGATCAAGCAGCTTGAAAGCAAGGCGTAATTTGAGTCAAGACATATGTATTTGTTTATTGGACCCCATGCAGAGGGTTGTGATATGAAAAACATGTAAAAAGAAAACAGTATCTATCTCTCTGTTTCTCCCCTCCTCTGACTACCTGCCTTTCACTTCTTTTAGATTTTCCCTTCTCCCTTTATAGGCCCCTATAAAGAAGTTCCTGTGCCATTTATTGTCCCTGACAAAGCCACACTTTTACTGGACCAAGTCCACCCAGAGTACGATTATCAGGGCACCAGACTCATAAGAAAATTGGCAGAAATTGGCATCACATTTCTGAATAGTCGCTAACTCTTCATTAGATCACAGAAGATATTGACTGGGTTATACCTGTGAATTTGTAGTGTACCTCATGTCAGCTAGAGTTGAATATTCTTACCTTAGTTACTTGGATTTCTCATGTGAGAGTATAATATTGTTTACAAACTTCATTTTGATAGAAGAGTTATTAAAGTAAAAATATACCAAAAGTTTAGAGAAAGTTGAAATGGACGGTCCATTGATGGTTCCTAATGTGGCAGCAGAAAAAACAAAAACAGGAACAAAAATAGTGTCTTAAGTGCTTAGTGTTGGATGACATTAACACTTTTGCAAAACTCTACAGTATAGAAAGTTTTTGATACTGAACTATGCGTTGTACTTAGTTCTAACACATCGTATTGCCCACCAGTATTTCTGTAATGGTAGATTGTGCATTCAGACTTCTAAGTGTTAAACATAAATGACTTCTAGTATGCTTATTTCCAATTCTTTGTTTTGTTGGCTTTATTTTTTTTTAAGATTTTATTTATTTATTTGAGAGAGCATGAGCAGGGGGAGGGGCAGAGGGACAAGCAGACTCCCTGCTGAGCAGGGAGCCTGATGTTGGTCTGAATCCCAGGACCCTGAGGTCATGGCCTGAGCCGAAGTCAGACGCTTAACTGACTGAGCCACCCAGGCACCCCTAGTTTATCTTTTGACTTTGCTACTTCTATATATTAAAAATTACTAGTTTTATTAAAAAATACATAATCAGCTTGTGTGGACATGTCAACAACAATAACAAAAAGGAGGAATGACTCAAGAAAATTTAGACATTTCCATTTTTTCCATTTATATTCCATTTGGTATAGCCAAAGGTTCTAACTTGTAATTTTCAAAATAAAACATTTGGACAGAGGCTAATGCATTTCACTGGTCAGATAATTTTATTTTGTTCTTCCTTATTAATCCATGAAAAGCAAAATGTGAAACACAATTGAAAATATATGACATTGAATTTTGCTCTTATCAGTTATTAATAGCAGAATAGCAGAGTGGGGGAAGAGGCAGAAAGCATGACTAGAGCCACAGATATATTTTCCAGATATTTTTAAGGCTAATGTAAAAAGATGTAGGACATATTTTGGTCATTTGCTTTCAAGGCGTTGTAAAAAGTCATAAGCCCTTCAACAAGGATTTTTTGATTGTGGTCTGCAGGCAGGGAACCTATAATATGTCTCTCGCTATTCTATACAGCTGAAGACTTCAGGGGAAAGGTCACCTCGCAAGTGTGACATACAGGCCAAGAAATTCTGTTGGAATTGCTGGCTATCAGGCCAATATCTAGGACATCTGGAAGTATAATCATTTCACTCTAGCTGTGGTTCTGTTCTCAAGTTAACTGTATTTCATTCACCATTAAACTTTCTCTCAAATCCTTGGAGGAAAGCAGTTTAATAAATTCATCCACAGGAAGTTGCTTATGAGTGAAACAAGAGGAACAGTAAATATCATTTGTTGAGTCGGAACAATGGTCCATAAGGTATAACTGATTATCATAGTTTATTTTTAAGCTTCAGCTAAAGAAACTGAAGCTTAGAGAACCTTTATAACATGTTTAAAATTATAATTAGTAAATGGGAATGTTAGGATGTGAAACCAAATTATGTGACTCTGAAGGCCATGTTTACCTGACCACCATTCTAAGGTATTTTCAGGAGAAAGAACCCATTTGAGGCATGAACAGTTAAATAAACAGAGATTATCTCTAATGATAACATTCCAGACATTGTGGTAGATGGATGTGGAAACATTTTCTGAGAAGTGATAGATAGAGAGTATTTAAAATCACAATATAAAGACAATGTCCTTTTAATTGTGGTATTGGAAGCATACAATGGAAGAGAGGAACTGAGTTCAATAACTTTGGGCTCTGTTTCCCCATGTCATTCTCCCCTTCTACCATTGCCCAAGAGCTGTGGTTGATTCTGGACCAGTAATCAGTTTTCTTTGGCTCAGACAATTATATATACATATTTTAATTAATTAATTTTTAGAGAGAGAGCACAAGTAGAGGGAGGAGCAGAGGGAGAGGGACAAGCAGACTCTATACTGAGTGTGGAACCCAATGCAGGGCTCAATCTCACAACCCTGAGATCATGACCTGAGCCAAAATCAAGAGTCATTGCTCAACTGACTGAGCCACCCAGGCACCCCTGTATATTTTAAATTGAACTAGTTGTCAAGATTTTAAAATATATTCACTATATATAAAAATTATTATTTCAATTAATTAAAAAAATTGGGAAACCTAGTAATTCTGGGCTTGCATTCCCTCGTGGCAACAAGAAGCCAGAACTGAGTAATGGCCAGCTCCTACGGATGGGGCCTATGCTCCTTCTAGTTTCTCACCACCCTTGCCCAGTCTGCTACCGTCATTCATGCTACATGTCTTGCAGGGCGTCTGAGTGCAACCTGCACTGGTCTCTATAGCTGCTCAGCTTCTATAGGCATTTGGGACCCCTGTTATACCGCTAATGCAAGTTATGTCTGTAGGCAGGCAGGGACTTGTCTCAAATGACAGCTCTGTATTTCAGTGGTCATGTACAGAATACTTAGAGCAGTGGTTCTCAGACTTTACCTTGCATCAAAATCACCTGGGGGACTTGTTAAAACACAGATTGCTGGCCCCAGCTCCAGAACTTCTGATTCAGTAGGTCTGGAGAGAGCCCAGGAGTTTGCGTGTCCAATGCGGTCCTAGGGGGTGCCAATACTGCTGATCCAGGGACCATACTTTGTGAACAGTGCTTTAGGGAAAATGTTTTTATGGCTGTGAACAAGAACACGGTAAAATGAATACTCCGTCTTCTACCACCTTTTGTTCTTTCCTGCAGAACTTGCTTCCTGTTTTTTTTTTCCTTAAAATTATGTGTTTTATTTTCTCCAAAATAAAACCTTTCTTTTTGTTTTATTTTCCTGAAATTTCCTCCACCCTTCAAGATCTTTCAGCTGGATTAAGAATTAAACATATATTAGACAGGGTCAGCAGTCATCCACCTGCAATGGCTTAAAGACAGGCAGGTAGTCTTGATGACCTGCAATGGCTTAAAGACAGGCAGGTAGTCTTGATGACCTGTAGACTTCCTCCTTGCCTGACTTTTGTTGTATATTTCTTCTTTTATGATATCTTTTCATGTCCTGCATCATGGCGACCATAAACTCATGGCTGCGGTCCAGATGCCCCCTGCACTACTGCCAATCCCAGCCCGATTTAAAAACTAGGGGCTTTTCTATTTCCAACAGATAACAGTCCAAATCCATATCTTCTGCTAATCTATTTATATTACACAGATGGCTGGAATCATCCAGAAGAATCACACTTTGAAATATGGAGAAAGTGAATGTACAGCAAGAAAAAAAATAGTTTTTTTTTTTTCCTCCTGGCCATTTTCCACAGTGTGTATTTTCTTCATATACATATATACTGGTTTTTTTAGGGGGCCAAAGATGGGCCATCCCAAAATGTGCCACTCTGACATATTTATTATTTTAAATAAAAGTTACTTCAAAAGCAGTCAGTGCAAAAAGAACACTCTGACCCCTCTTTGTCTCCAAAAAGCAGGAAATAAATCTCCCATGTGAAGGGTACCCACTCTGTACCAGAAGGTAAAGTGATATTCTTATCACTAGAGATAGGAAATTCAGAGCCAAGAAGGCTGCATGAACAATCCTTGTTACTTTTATTAATTTACTATCCCAGCCCAAGTTCTCTTTAGAATTCCTTACTAACTAAAGCTCCTGAACATAACTTTTCTTTGTCTTGTCAGTTCCTCAACAAGTTTATTATCTCTATATAAAAAGCATAAAAACTGTCTGCCTTGGCCATTTCTTAGATCTCAATTTCATTATTGGGCCTCCATGCACACATAATTAAACTTTTTTTTTTCTTCTACTGATCTCTCTCATGCCAATGTCATTCTTAGATTAGCTGGAAGAATTTTGAAAGGTAGATGCAATTTTTTCTTCCCCAACACTACTTTTGCTCAATGTGTAGCTCATTTCCCAACTCTCTCTTTAAATAAATTGGGGTATATGCCATGTGCCTTCAAATCTTTCTCAGTTCAGCTCAAATAAAGGGTGGCAAAATAACAGGACTGAGAGGCATTGAGGAAAAGTAAGCCCGATGTGCAGTGGCTTCCAGCTTTAGCAATAAGCAGTGACAGATTTCTGTGTAGCCAGAATCATGAGTGTCAATTTCCTGTATCCTACCTTGCACAAAGGCTGTAAACACTTCCTTCCTGCAGTGATCTTTCAGGCCTTCATTACATTTAATAAGTGATAGGAGGAGGAGGGGGAGGGGAGAGGGAGAAGGAGAAGGGGAAAGGGGAGGAGAGGGGAGAAGGAGGAGGAGGAGGAAGGGAGGAAGAGAGGGGGGCAGGAAATGACAACCATGGAGGCATATTTGTTAAGGGCTTCATTTAACAGGAATACTTAATGAAATGAAGATGTCCAATGACCAATATGAGGAAAGTGTGCCAACACTAGGATTTTCTGAGGTAGCAGATATTTTCGATCAACAATATGCCTTTAGTTGCAACTATGTGTAAGGCACAGCAGGTCCACAGATCTAGAAAAGATGGGAAGCAAAGTGTAAGTATACATTAAATAAACAGAAACATGAAACAGTGGTGATGTTATTTATTAAGCACCAATCTTATACCAGGTTCCATATAAATCATAGAATTATAGTCCATCAGAGTAACTTAAATTTCTATTTAATTATAAAGGTGTACATTCTTGTAAGAAAACCCATTATGAAAGCATGAAATTTTATGAAGCAGAGAATTTGAGTTTCAATTGTTCATTTTAAAATTCATTTTAAAAATTATTCTGAGTACAAAAATATTCCTATAGAGGGTTCAGTTTATTGCATTTCAATTTTTATTTATAGATAATTAGATATCTGACTAAGAGATGGCATAAGACAGACATTTGAAGCTAAAATCATTAGGATTTCAAAATGAAGATGAAGAATGTCAGGAATCATAGAGTAAGTTACTGAAGATCGCGATTTAGCTTACAAAGGTTGATTAATGCACAGCTTTTCAGATGTATCTTACCATGGGGTAAGGCAAAGTATAACTAAAATTTGAAAATAAGAAACCATTTAATGTTTTACTTTCCAGTGGGCAGTAGAGGAATAAAGCTTTTCTATAAGTTTTCTGCCTAAGTGCTGTTCCATCACTTGCTAAACATAGGATCTACTTTTAGTAATACATACTTACATTTCAGGACATCATTAGCTGCATTTTACTTATGTTGGAACAAGGGTCAGAATGCCTGCTCTTCCTTTCTCACTGTCTTTGTTTGGAAAAAAAAGAAAAAGATACATTAAGGAGTTGGTGTCAAGATAGGAAAAGTCTTCTAATGTGAATGGAATGGTCTTGGTAATGGTTTTCTCTTAACAAGTTTCCAATAATAAGAATTAAGGGGCAGGAGGAGGATGACAGGACAAATGATTTCTACTTAAAGGCTTTTTTCTTCCCTGTCATACAGTGAAGCACTTACTGAAGAAAATGCTAGAATGATGGTAAGGATCATCCAGATCCCCAGTCTTCTTTTAAGTCATCACTTAATTATAATGGTTCTCCCAAGATGAAAATGTGGACATATGAGAATGGAAGGGAATGAAATGAATTGGTGATGCCCATCCACCTCTGGTTTTGAGTTAGCAAAACTACTTCAAAATCACTTTTCTTCTCACTGGAAGATGTTTCTTAGTTGTCGTCGTCGTCTTCTTCTCCTTCTTCTCTCTCTCTCTCTTTCTGTCTCCCTCTCTCAAAAAAATACCACGAGGAAATGAAATGATTCCTTAAGAACCCATTTTTGTCTCTCCATTTTTGGTCATTAATATAGTTAGTGTTTTGATGAGCCCAAAGGCACAAAGTGCAAAGTGTTCCACCAGGTGTAACAAATGAATCTTCTTTCAAGATAACAGGAACCTCTCTGAGTGTGTGAAAAGCAATTTTCTAAAGAGTATCCAAGTGGTCTTCACTTTTCTAATATGGGTGAGTGCTCCATTAAATTTAACAATGTCTTATTAAGAGGTATTAATTGCTATAGATCAAGTCCTTTATCTAAAAATGGAGCAGTCAGAAGATTCTCATACCTTTTATTCTGTAGTCTCAGGATTACCAACTATCTCTATGTATCAGTCCCGATCTACTTAGATAAATGACAGTTTATAATATATTTGATTTTCTGACATGCTCCTCTCATCCTATACCATGGATGTAAGAACAAAGCATGCTTTTTACATCATTCCTAACGTGGATCTTGATCTCTCTGGAAAGAGTTAAGTGTGTGTTTTAACAGGTTGACCCTCTCCTGCTAAGAATTGGTAGCAAATTCTTAAATATAATTCTTTAGGTTTATTTTAGTTTGCTCACTGATTTTAGCTGAAACATGTGGCACATCCTGGAATACTTATAATGAGCCCAAATAGTTTCTAAGATGATGCCTCAAGTGATTTATAATGTACCTTCCAGTTGTGGTTATTGACCTCTAGCATATGCTCCTTGCCTAAGTGAAGTTTAAGCCTCCATAATCCCTCACTCATTTTATTCCCAAAGTGTAAGGTATAGACAGTAATTGGACTGTATTTTCTGGAAATGAAGTCTTATAGGAGAGATATGAGTAACCCAGTACTGGGTGAATATGCTTTTCTCCTGGCTTTCTCCTTCCCACTGTTTCTTGCTACATGCTATGCATGAACATTGTCTTCCTTCATTTTGGAGTGATAATACTTGAGATGAGGTTAGGGCTTTTGTTGTAAGGAGGGAGAACAAACCTCACCTTAATTTTGTTCTAAGCTTCTACATTTAACCTACTTAGGAAAACAAATCAGTAACAGAAGAGAACTTAGGCACTACTTAACAATGAAATACAGTTTATCTCTTTAATTAAAAAAAATCTGTGTTCTTATTTCAATCGGCTATCTCTGTAGAAAAGTAATTAGCTAAAGATAAATTTGGGGATGTACTATATACTGGCCAATACCATTTTGGTTGGCAGAATAATGGCTTCCTAAAGATGTCCTTGAGTGTTCCTAATCATCAGAAACTGTGAATGTGTTATGTTACATGCCACGGTGGGATTAAGGTTGCAGATTGAATTAAGGTTGATAACCAGTCGACCTTAAAAAAAGAGATTGTTTTGGATTATCTAGGTGGGCCCACTGAAATCATAAGCGTCTTTTAATGGAGGAAAGAGTGACCGATGAGATGGCGGTGTGAAGAGACTTGACTGGCCACTGCTGTTTTAGAAGGTGGAAGAGGCCACAAGGTGAGGAATGCAGGCAGCCTCTAGAAGTTAGAAAAGGTGAGAAAATAAACTCTCCTCTCAAGCCTCCAGAGAGGAAGACAGCTCTGCCAACTTCTTGGTTTGCCCAGTGAGACCCAGGTTGGATTTCTGACTTCTAAATTTGTAACATAATACATCTGTGTTGTTTTAAACCATTAAGTTTATGGTAATCTGTTACAACAGCAATAGGAAACCAAGACAACTATGAAGTACCATCCTAATGGAACCTCCAAGCCAAATTCTATTCTAACATTCATCGGGGTCGAGTAGCCCATTTTGAGATGATGTGCACCAGGTGCCTATGATTCTAATGTCCATCTTCCTTTTGTCAACCTCATTTTCTCTTTTTTTTAAATGTTTTTTTATTATATTATGTTAGTCACCATACAGTACATCCCTGGTTTCTGGTGTAAAGTTCGATGATT
>NC_048223.1:27580828-27593267 GCF_002007445.2 Ailuropoda melanoleuca
CAAGTTCATTTTATCTTTTGTTTCTCTTGCCTTTGGAGATGTGTCATGAGAAAGGTTGCTTTGGCCGATGTTGTAGAGGTTGCTGCCTATGTTCTCCTCTAGGATTTTGATTTCCTGTCTCACATCGAGGTCTTTCATGCATTTGGAGTTTATCTTTGTGTATGGTGTGAGAGAGTGGTCAAGTTTCATTCTTTTGCATGTAGCTGTCCAATTTTCCCAGCACCATTTATTGAAGAGACTGTCTTTTTTTCCACCGGATGTTTTTTCCTGCTTTATCAAAGATTAGTTGCCCAAAGACCCGAGGATCCATATCTGGGTTCTCTATTATGTTCCATTGGTCTATGTCTGTTTTTGTGCCAGTACCATGCTGTCTTTGTGATCACAGCTTTGTAGTACAGCTCGAAATCCGGCATTGTGTCTTAGTCGCTTCTTTTTCTTTGAGTTTTACTTTGGCAAAGTGACTCAATATGAGTGATAAGAAAGTAAAATGGTAACAGTGTAGAGAATTTCATCACAGAGTAAAGGAAATAGTCATGACCCAGATTGGGTTGAGTGTATATGTGTGTGTGTGTATATGCAGAATTTTATCAACTTGAATTATATAACAAAATTTGATAAAAGGCATCATACTTTTTAAAAATTTATTACTTTAAAACAAGATGTGGAAACATAAAATGAGCTATGTTTGAAAAGGCAATGACTGAAAAAGTCCTATTTCTCCAATAATTAGTTCAGATCAACAAACTGTGGTTCATATGATGGTCTTCTGGAAAGTACAGCCAGATTTTTGGGTCTTTGTCCAAAAATCACTGGCCAATAACCTTGAATGTATAACCTCATTTGATATAGTACTCAAAGATGGTAATAATGTTCCCTTTGTTTGATCAGTAAATATTTTACCCCAGGAAGGCTTGAACTTAAGTAGGGCAATGATTAAAAAATGAATATAATATCAACACTTTTACAAAAATTGCATTCACATAGTGTGCTTGCTTGAAAGTTTTGTAATTATTGTCCTTCTTGGGGTATGCTCGTCTATTTAGAAGTTTCTTTTACACTTATGATAATGACTCAGTACACTTATAAACTTGATATTTTAGACTTATTCAAATTTCTTAAATGCTTATATTTTGCTTATTAAAGTCATAAGTCTTTCCTTTCAGATATTTGAAGTGCTTGGGAGAATAGGATATATTAAGCTATAAACATAGTTTGAGATATTTAAGGAAATCTCTCAGCTATATGTGTAAATGGGGTTGATTATTCCTAAATGAGACTTCTTAAGATCTAAATTCTTTAAACTTATGAGTAAATTTGTCATTAATAAAATATAAGTGGAAGTATCATTACTCTTACATAAAATTGCTTAGATTTTTAAATGAAGTAAGATTTTTAAGCTAACACTTAAGACTAAAGGAAAACTGAGTTTTGAAGTGTATTTTATTAACAGGTTAATGATACATTAAAGAGAACTAATCACAAATAGATATTTGTGCTCTTAACCACTCTTTCCAGCAATTAAAAATCTTCACTGACAATTCATAGAGGAGATTTGAAGGGAAAAAGACATTATGGTGAATTTCAAATATACAAGATTTATTCAGTGCATTTATTGAATGCTAATGTATTAGGTACTATATTAGATGCTTGTATAAAGGGCTTAGAACAATGCTTGGCATGTGGTTATGCTCAGTAAGAACTGGCTATTATTATAAATAGAAGCCATACTTGTGCCCCCACCATATCTAGCCTACTAGTGTGTATGTGTGTGTGTGTGTGTGTGTGTGTGTGTGTGTATTTACATGTGTATATATCTCTCTATGTCTATGTCTATCTCTTTCTATCACCAAGAAGAGAAGGAAAAGAGAATATGAAAACTAGTAGAGATTTAAGGCGTTCCTTTGTTAATTTGCAGTAGACATATGCATGTGTGCATGCACACAAACACATATGCAAATCTGGTGTGAACCTCGAAACACTCAGTTTGTGAGCAGTCCTTTAGAGTGAAATCTGAAAACAAATCTCCTCTGAGATCAGAGTGTAAGAATTGGAAGGGGCAGCTACTTTGCCTTAGTCTGCCACACTTTTTGATAGAAGAGAAAATGGAGGTCCTGGGACATGACATGATTTGCTCAACACCCACACTGAAGACAAACAAAACCAGACACTAGTTAATTGGGGAAGGACAGATTTTATTCAGTAATAACTATTGCAAAAGGGAGGAGATCCACCGTGAACTGAGCTCAGCCTCCATTTGTTCAGCCTTGACTGGGCATTTTAAAGGGAGAATGAGAAAATGGGAGGGGCCAAGTTAGGGGGAGCAGTAGAGTCAGGGAAGCGAGGTATTAACAGAGGGTTAATTAGTATTAATGTGATTAGGTCAGCTGCCTGCTAGCTATCAATAATCCAAATTAGGATTCCATCCTCCCACAGAGACATCCTCAGGTGTTGGCTGAAACAAACAGTAGGTTTGTTTTGGCAACCTTGAGTTTTTCTCAGGTAAGAGCTCTAAGGGAGGCATGGCCATCTTAGGGATGTGACCTTGAACTGTTTGAAACTAGGCTGGTGTTTTGTTCAAGTCTTTACAGGCCAAGGTTGAGGCCTAGTGGGGAAGAGAGCCCAGAGGAGATCGGCTAGGGTTTGGTTAATGAGAGAAAGAATCTTGGTCATCCCTTAGTGAATTTTTTAGTTGTGAGATTTCTGCCTGTATTGTAGCCAGATTCTGGTAATGATAAGTGTACAAGAGACCATCTGAAAAGATTTTACCTAAAAAAAAAAAAAAAAGGCTTCTTTCATCTTTTTTAAGTGGAAGGACCCAGCTTCACAGCTGTGGAGCCCTAGTCCAGCTGGCAAGCTGAGGGTGTGTCTTTGTGCTCAGGAGAACTGGCCACTTGCATTCCAACCATGCACTCTGAACTTAATATGAAACCCACTGTGTCTGTAAATACTGTCCTCTTACTCAGTAGGTACACTCCATTCCTGTTATTGTTTCTTCTCCAACCCATATTGCCCGTGTCCTGTTGGAGTGTACTGTGTTCTCTTCTGAAACAATCAGAACATCAACCTCTAATAAATTCCGCACTCTTGTTCTTACCGCACTGTCACATTCCGCTTCTGAATAGAACCAAGAAACATACAATGAAGTATTAGGCTTGTTCACTATTGTATTTGTCAATCCCCAAGTTAATTAAGCTTAAGGTATCCTAGTTCTCTCAATAACCTAGTCTAGGTCTACCTTTTGAAGGCTTCAACCGTTTTTAGAATATAAGTATTCGACCATCATTAGCTCTTGCTTAGAATGACTCTGCAAATTCATCATCCATTAAAGGAAACAAGGCTTCTATTTATTGCCCCCAATGCAACTTCACCAGGTGCAAAGTGGTGACCTTTTTAGTGCACGTATCATTTCCTTTTCCTTTTTCCAAGAGATGATCTGTCTTTAGATCTGTTTCACATTGTTTGCTTTGCCTATAGTGAATCCCCATCCATGTGGGGCTAATTGGAGTTACAAAATAGAAGGCAGCATTCTTACAGAGTTTAGATCACACTCTTAGATGTGCCTTTATTAATTCTATTTCAGCCACTCTGTTTTCATTCTTGGGAAATTCTTTGAAAGTTTAAAACTTCCCCCCCCTGTAATTTTGGCTCAATTTGTCAGAGCACTGAATAAGATGCATGAAGTTGAATGCACTTTTTTCTTTGTTTCTTTTCTTTTTTTTTTTTAAGATTTTATTTATTTGTTTGACAGAGATGGAGACAGCCAGGGAGAGAGGGAACACAAGCAGGGGGAGTGGGAGAGGAAGCAGCAGGCTCATAGCGGAGGAGCCTGATGTGGGGGCTCAATCCCATAATGCCGGGATCACGCCCTGAGCCGAAGGCAGATGCTTAACCGCTGTGCCACCCAGGCGCCCCTGTTTCTTATCTTTTTAAGCTCATATGTTCTTCCTCTCCTCTCATTTGTACAGTTTTCCTGCCGTGGGTGAGATGAGCGGTATGCACACACTTTTGCTCTCGTCTATCTCTGCATTTTGTTATTCTCTTCTATTTCAATTTTCTATCCTTATGACTCCTTTACTTTCATTGTTCTTCTCCTTGACTCCAGTAAAACGTGTCACTACCCCGTTCTTGTATTTTTCTCAGTGTAGCCCTGACTTCCACAGCGGCTGGCAGGTTTCTAGTCCGTGAATGGGCTATTGGGTGAACATCTGGGGAGAGGAATTAAGGGTTAGATGATTACACTTATAAATAGCCCCTTTGTGTTCAGAGTTCTGTAAAATCTGGTTTAAAACTTTATTGTTTTTATACCAAAACAGCAACTCTTGTGTTTAACTCAGAAGTAATGTTGTTATCTTTGGGGTTCCCGAGTGACTCGGGCAGTTAAGCAACCAACTCTTGGTTTTGGCTCAGGTCATGACCTCAGAGTCTTGGAATGGAGCCCCGCATCAGGCTCTGTGCTTGGTGAGGAGTCTGCTTGAGGATTCTCTCCCTCTTCCTCTGACTGTCCCCTCCCCCTTAAAATAAATAAGTAAATATTTTTAAAATCTTAAAAAAAAAAGAAGCAATGTTGTTATCCTTACTTTTATTTATAAGACAATAATTTCATGAATCAGCTGTATCTGTCGTAGCTACTACAGTAGCAAAGTGTCCATTAAAAACAGGAAGGGCACATGGCTCCGTCTTTTTAAGGAAAAGCCCACATTGCCCATTTAGTATCTGAACTTGAGATTCCTTAGTACTACTATAAAAATCACTGCACCCAGTTGTGGGATAGGGACATTAAAATGCAATGTGCCAGGATGGCACAGTTGGTTGGGCATGGGACTCTTAATTTCCATTCAGGTCATGATCTTGGGGTCGTGGAATCAAGCCCCGCATCAGGCTCCACACTCAGTGCAGTCTGCTTAAGTTTCTTTCTCCCTCTCCCTCTGCTCTTCCCCCTACGTCTGTCTCTAAAATAAATAAATTAATCTTTTTTAAAAAATGAGATGTAAGACATTGAAAAGAGCCTCTTTAGAGAATCCCATGCAGAGACTTATCTCTGAGGATAAAGAAGTCATTATGACTATCAGGAACAATAATATGTGATTTATGTAACCTTGTTTCAAAATACATTCAAGAAAAGTGCCTTATGACTACTTATGAATCAGAACTGCTAAAGGAAATGGGTGATGGGTAAATTTACACCTTTTGTGCAGATTAGAATTGGAGAAGATTAGCTTTGAAAGACAAGTAGTTGAAATTTAGCCAACTGGTCAAGTGGGAAAAAAAGTCTTTCCTGGTGAGGAACAGTCAGAATTGATGCTAGCAGAACCTGGAACACTTGTTGCCACAACATATGTCTCCTTCCTGCTCTGGACCATGAAAGGGAATTGACATAAGGTACTGAGAACAGGAGAATATCCCTAAGGTCTTATAAGGTATTAGCTTAAAGCTATCATAAGGAATATATCCTCTTTAAAGTAATGCTCTCTAATGAGTTGTTATTGGCACCAGCTATGCTAAGGCATTGTGTTACATACTGATGCTAGCTTGGGCTTACTTAATACTTTATGGTTTACAGTGCACCTTCACATACTTTATCTCATTGGAATCTTACACTAGTCTTAGGGAAGGCAGTTGCCATGTGACAGATGAAAAAACAAGCTTATATAGGTTATGTGAGTTCCCATGGTCATATGGTAGATATGGGCCAGTGCTTTTATTAAAATCTTCGGCTCTGATTCCTCATTCAGCTGGCTTTCTCCCAGCATCCTTTTCTTAAAATAGTAGTTACTGTGGAAAGACTTAAACTGAAGGACCAAAACATGAAGAAAGAACCACATTTCATAATTATGAGTTTCCTAAATAAATGCTTTATTTCTTTAAATCAGAATTTGGCAAACTATGGCTTATGGACCAAATGTAGCCCTCTACCTATTTTTGCAAATGCAGTTTTATTGGAACACGGCTATGCCCATTCATTTATGAATTGTCAATGGCTGTTTTTGAGCTATAATAGCAGAGGTAAGTAGTTGCAATAGAGAACATATGGCCTGCAAAGACTAAAATATCTACAATCTGACTCTCCAGAAGAAATTTCTCAGCCCTTGCTCTAAATCACTATCTAAATAGTATATCATCCCTTCAAGCATGTGCTATCAGTTAATACTTACACTTAAGGAACATTCTTCTAATTTTTACACTAGAGTTCATAGGAAAAATGTTTTCTCACTTGATTACTGAATCTTTGAGGCTTCAATTCTGGAAAATGTTGTAAATATGTGTGACTTATGGTTACACTGATACCAAGTAACTTCTAGGAACCAGCCTTCAAAACTCAAACTGATAAAATGATGTCAAACATCACAAGAGTGCAATCAATAGAATTGGAATCAAACACGAGGAACACATTTACTGAATAACAATAAATCGTGGGATCATTTTTCCTTATGCATTTTCATCCTGGGTGCTTAAGGGAATAGAGCCAGCCATCGCTGGCCTGCCATCATGTGGAACCCCTGATCAGTAGGCTGCTCCGTGGGATTCTGTCTAACTGCTCTGTCCAAATTGGATAGTCTTTTGGAAATTAGAAACTAGGGGAGATTTTTATGTTCATATCTGATTATTGCTAAAATTTTGTCATTTTTAAAGTACTTATGCATCAGCACATTGACTTTTTTAATGTGCATATTGACTGATTTTAATTCCTTGAGGACAATGACTGTTTCATATTTTTATGTTCTGTAGTGGCATCTGCTTAGAGACCAATAGTCTAGACAGTTTTCTGTGAACAGGCTTAGAGAGCCACATTAACTTAGAACGTTCTGATGAAAACATTCTGTTCTTTGCTTGGTCTGTCAATTTGCATTGGCAGCCAAGAGTTTCCCACTTTAAAGCAACAGTTCTTTTTTTTTTTTTTCCCCCAACTAAAAAGGAAAAAAAAAGCAAACAAACAAACAAAAAACAATGCCCAAACACTTTGGTATTTTGCTTAATTTGGAACTGTGAAAATGCTAGTTGATTCAAATCAGCCTCTGTATTTTTATGTTAGAAGATAGACCTTATGCCCCAAAAGCAGTGTGCAGAGCTGTAACAGATAGGATCCCACTGTATGAATTGGAGCCAGGGAGGCAACTTGATGAGCAGGCCAAGTTGGCCCCCTGTGTTCTTTGCCTCCTCTTTCTCTATTTCCTCTTTCAATAGATTTCCCTGCCAGTGTTATCTCCAGCTGCACGAAGCTTGTGTGCTGCCCATATCCCTACTTTCCCAGTGCAAAACTGATCTAGAAATCTTCATAAAAACACATTAGTTTAATAACAAATTGATTTTCTAAGAAATGTTTAAATAAAATAATAAAGATTAAAACATCACTTTTAATATAAAACAAAGAAACATAACAAAAAAGTTAATACTAAGTTGTGAATTATTAAAGAAATGTTTTAGCAACTGTTAATAAGCCAATGGTGGAAATAGTTAGGGAATGAACATTTCTGGGTCTCTGTAAGTCACATGACCATAGTGACTTCCTATGCCTGAATTCAGTTTTGAGAATCATTCCAGGACTGGGGTAATGGATGGGAAGGTATAAGGAACCAAATGGAGTTGACTGCAATGGACCAGAGCCTGGAATCTAGGTTATAACAATGGGTGTAACTGGTAATTAAATTCACTCACAACAAAGCTAGATTTATGTATACCTTAAAGCTAGATGACAGTGCTGAGTCTAACACCAGGAGATCCCACAGACAAGGCAGTTTCTAAGTGCCCTGCACCATTTCCAGTTACCAGGTAGACTGTAAATTCTAAGTAGGTAGGCCATGTCTTAGTGTCCTGATTCTGTTCAGACCAAAGGAGATGGACATACAGCAAGTCAGAAAATACAAGGTTCACAGGTGTAAGCTAAAGTTGAGCCTGTCACTTTGGTGGATCCACCATTAACGGTGTGATATGGTCTTGACCCCAGATCTTAGAATGATGCTCTAGGTTAACTGATTCAGCTTAGAGTAGATAGATGAGTATTGGCGGGTGCTGACTGGCAACTGGAAAAACAATACATAGAGGGTGGTGGCGAAGGACAAGAGTCTGTCTATATGACTCTAAATGAATTAAAGAGATGGTTCTTCAAAAATTATAACAGTAATACATGCACATTGGTAGAAAATTTTTTTTAAAATACAAATGAGTGTAAAAGCATTAACAGCAATGCATAATTTCACTAAATGGCTATTTACATTATAATGTATAACTTTCTATTACTTTCTACCTTCCATGTACTTAAGCAAATCTGTGTGAGTTTGTGTGTCTGCGTGTGCATTTTTTCATTTGTTTTTTTGATCTCCTTAAAAAGGACATTATTATCTCCCATCAACTAACACTATTGCATCTGTCTGACTTACTAAGTATGATCCTGCTGGGTGTGCTAGTCTAACAGAATGTTCTTCTGATACTATTTCAACTGGCTTCGAACTTTATCATTGGCAGCAGCTGTTCATTATACAATGGGGACTTCCTGATGCAGGAGGGCCTCATCACAGTCCTAAAAGGGAAGATAAGGGAAGGGAAGTTGATCCAATTACTTTGGCTACACAATAAATCATTCAAAAATTTAGTAACATAAAGGAACTTGTTTTTATGCTCATGGATTCTGTAGGTCAGGAATTTGGACAAGGCCCAGTACAGATGACTTGCCTTTGCCCCGTGATATCTGGGGCTTCAACTGGGGAAACGACCATTTGGGGTGACTTGACAGCTGGACCTAGGATCTTCTGTAGGCACCTTGACTCACCAGTCTGGCTCCTGTGTTTTGATGACTTGGGATTGCTTGACTCAGTAGAGCCTGCTAACCACAGCACGTGCACATGGCCTCCTCATGTGACATGAGCGTCTTCACAATCTGGCAGCTTCAGGGTAGTTGGACTTCAACACAGAGGCCCAGGGTTCCAAAAGTTAAGGTCCCTGCAAACAAAGCACAAGCTGCATTGTCGTGTAGGACCCATCATCAAAAGTCACACACCATCACTTTTGCTTGACTCACCTGGTTGAACGAGTCACAAGGCAGCCCAGATTCAAGGGAGAAACGACAAAGCCTCCATCTTTTAATGGAAGGAGTATCTAAGATTTTGGCTCCCCCCCATCTCCAACTCTTTCAATCTTAGTTTGAACAGTGGGAAAGCAAATCAACTCTCTTAGATGAACTACAACTGAAGGAAACTCCCCAAGGTGTTTTTGTCCATTTTTGTGATTTTTTTTTTATTTCTAGGCAAAAATTGTCTTAAACAATTCAGACGTTATAATAAAGAATAAAGGAGACGGAAAATTTTCCCTAATGCCTTGGCCAAGAGGAACCTAAAACTTTAAAGATTAGATTATGGGTAAGAAAAGAAACCTTTTTCACTAACTCACTTTATATCTAGAAAAATGCTGCTTACAAAGAGGTTGAGTGTGCCAGAAGGGGAGACAGAGGGCTGCACAAAGTGTTTGGCAGGTGGGCAAGGTGAAGGGACTGCAGAAATGTGAATTACTGGTAGTAATCCACTGGGAGAAATACATTTGCACATATCACTGGGGCAACTAACTCATCCTTACCTGAAATGGCCCCAAATAAAACTGCAACTTGCCTTCTTTTCTGTTATTATCTACTTGAGAAATTCAGATTGCTGGGCCTTGACTCTTGTAGTTGCTGGTAGCCAAGGTAACTTTTTTTTTTAATTTGTTTTCCAGAATAGCATACTGCTCTGGAGCATAAATCTGCAATTAATCCTCCAAAACAGCTCGTGATGATGTACTGTTTGGCATTATCAGCTCCTGTTTTTTTCCAGGTGCCAAATACATAGAGCTCTTAAAATGCACCAAGCAATCAAAATGCCACTTTGGAATATTTCCTTCCCCATTGGATTTTTTTTGTTTTGTTTTGGTTTTTTTTTGGTTTTTTTTCCTATCATCTTTCTAAACTGGAGAAGAGGAGATGAAAATAGGTAAAGGAAATAATTCTGACAGCTAGAAGATATAACAGAAACCCACTTCCTTTTAAAAAATATCCCGTAGCGCTCACGTTAGTGATGGGTTTTTGTACATAATGGTTCCATGGCACTTTTTAGAAGGGCAAGACTCTGCTCTCAGGTAGTGGAGGCCCATAAAATACTTGGTATGTTACAGGAAATTGATGACCAAACTTAGCCAGAGGAAACCTCCTTGCTGAGTTCACCATGTGGGTTCCTTGTTGGCAGAGAGTTGTCCATAACTGGCCAACTTGAGTATTTGGAAAGAAAACCAATTGGCTCGGATGGTAGCTTTGCTTGAGTTTGGAGTCAATGAACGCTTACTGAGCACTTGTGGAAGGCACAGAGCTGTGGCAATTTCACATGCGGGAATTATTTGTGCTTCTGACTTAGCAGAAACAGAGGTTCATTTGGGATATAAACATTCTTAAGACACTTGAGAGTCATTTTCACTGGGGACCATTAAAAGAGCAAGCAAAAGCTAATTACGATTAAACAAAGAATACAGTCTAACGTCAAGGGTGGAGGAGAAGAGAGGACATGGCTGATGAATCACCATTCAGTTGAATGCTCCTGTTTCGGCACGGGAAATGTTCAGAACTACCTGACCACCAGCAGGTTTAGTCTTTAAACAGTTGAGTGTGCAGGGTGAAAGAAAGTAGCTACGAACTGCACTTGTATGTATCACACACACACACACACAGAAACGTAACATAATCCTAAGCATTATCCTTTGGCTTGGTTCCATTTGTCAATAGCCAACTTTATCTCCCTGGATCAGGTTACCACAGCCTTATTGTCTGGAAACCTCTCAGCTTGTTGCAAGAACATGCTGGGAACACACGTATGAGGCCCAGCAAATATCTGCCATCTTAATTTCCAAAAGCCAGTTATGGCGAAAATGGCAGTAATGTCATAGTGGTTTTTGGGGAGTTAAGATTGGAAAGAAGAGACCACCTCTTTAGGTTTTTCTTCACCTCCTCCCATGATAGGTACCTGCCATGTGCCAAGGAATGCATTGGGTGATTTAACATGCATTTATCATGTAATTGACCCCGTACATTGTTATCGAGAAAACCAAGGCTCAGACATGTGCAACACATCCTTAAGGTCACACAGCTCATGTAGCAAAGCTGGATCTGGGGCCAAGGAATTCTGCCTCCAAGTCCAGTGCTCCTCAAGGAGGTATGTCTGTCCAAAATCTCCTTCCTGAGTTCCAACAGTCTGTTGGAATCGTATAGTCAAACTTAAATGTCAGCTCCCAGAGGCCTTTTTGGTCTCATGCCAGCCTATGTTGATTCTTGCCTCCTAATTCATGTAGATGTGGATCTATCCATCTTATTCATTGCATTTTGCACCCTGCACGACTTTGCCTGCTTAATGTTTATTTTTTTAAGTTGTGTTTTTTTAGAAAAAAAAAACTAAAAAATTCAGGAGAGCTCAGATAGTAACGTGAAGCACACCAGTGTACCAAACATTCAGAGTTGATAATTATTTACTTTCTATAATACACTTTAAAAAAAAATAAAGGAGAAGCCATTAAGTTGAAGACCTTCTATGCCCAAACTCTGGTCCTATTCCACTCTGTCCATTCCCAAAGACATTTGTTAATATGAATTTGATGTATAGTCATCCTGTTCATGCTTTTATACTTTTTTAAAAAAGATTTTATTTATTTATTTAACAGAGAGAGCACGAGCAGGGGGAAGGGACAGAGGGAGAAGGAGGCTCCCTATTGAGCAGGGAGCCTGACATAGGGCTCGATCTCAGGACTCTGGGATCATGACCTGAGCCGAAGGCAGATGCTTAACCGACTGAGCCACCCAGGTGCCCCCATGCTTTTATACTTTTATTTTCTATGTATTTCTCCATAAATAATACATTGCATAGTGTGTACTTTTTTTAACTTTGCATAAATGCCGTCGTATTGTGTATTTTCTGTAATTTGCTTTTTTCACTCAATATTATCTTCTTGAGATATTCCCTAATAATATATAACCACAGAGTTCATTTCTTTTAGCTGATAGTATCCTGTCATATGAATGTAAGATGCTTCATTTCTCTAATTCCCTAGTGATACTCATTGAGATGGTTTTGAATATTTGGTTGCATAGAACATTCTTACACATGTTCTCTTATTCTAATGTGTGAACACTTCTTTATAGTATATACCTAAAAATGGAATGGCTGGGATGTAGGATATGGCGTTTTCCATTTTACTAGATTCCTGCCAAGTTGCCCTTTAAAGTAGTTGTACCCATTTATACTCCTTCCTGCAGTACAATGTGAGAGTGTTCACTTTCCCACATTCTAGCCAGTACTTGGTATTGCCTAATGTCAGCTGTATTTTAATGGGGATACTTGTTTCCACAGTCAGTGGGCGGTCTTTTAAGGGAGACATGCTTTATTTATGTTTTTTGGTGTTCTTAGGGTCCTACATGTGGCTAATCTAGATTGCTCTC
>NC_048223.1:27593367-27608048 GCF_002007445.2 Ailuropoda melanoleuca
ATATATATATATATATATATCTACCTAAAAATCCAAAAGAGGAGAGGGAGGCCAACAAAATAATGTTTAAATCCAAGAATATTCTAGAATCTGGTAGTACCTGAAAATCTCTTTTGACTATGCCCGTCTTTACTGCCCTTTTGGAAGAATAAAAGTGTATCTGGTGACTCCAGTAGTTGTCATCCGAATGGATTCTTGCTGCCTGATGCCACGTGAATTATAAATGAACCATATGGAACCACTTTATATTAAGTAACTTATGTGTTCCAGTGATAGTTGTAATCTTCTCAAAATCTGTTGTTAATGACTGGTGTGTTTTCACCTGAGGTTGTTAATGCTTTAAAGCCTGTTGTTAACAGTGCCAAGGGTGGGTGTGTGTTTGTGTGTGTGTGTGTGTTCATAGAAGGCTATTAGTGAACCATATTTCATGGTCTGATGGCTTTTATTTTTTTATTTTTTTGCCTTAGATTCCAGACACAGTGCTCTGAAATAGCCGTTTTAGGGATTATGTTTATTTGTCCTAAATGAATGCCAGTTTTCAGTTTGTCCAAGGAAGGATGTGTCTGGAAACACATGGAGTATTGGATGGCATCACCATGTGATTGGCATGGGAGACCGCCCATTGCTTCGGGATGAAGTCCAAATGCCTTAGCATTGCTAATAAGGCGTGCCTTTGTGGTCTCCTCCTCTCAAGCATCATCGCCTGGCTTCCCCACACCCCATCCATGAGGAGCTGCTGCTCCAAGTTCCCTGGTCCCTCTGGTGGGATGCTTCTGTGCCTTTGTTGATGGGGCCCTTTGGCCTGGAATGCTCTTGCCTCCATCTTGCTTATTTGGCCGAAGCATCCCCTTGTCTATGAGCTTCTCTCAACCTCTCTCCCTTCTCCTCTTGTGCCTGGAAGGCTGCGGGTTTCTCTGCCAGTACCCACAACATTCTTGAGACTTTTTGTTCACCCACTGTAGTGTATTTGTCAGGGTCCCTGTAGGAAATAGATGCTTCATGGAAGGGGGTTAACTGAAAAGATTGAGTGAGAAGACTCTTTACAGAGGTATAGACAAGAGTTAAAGGTTCAACGAGGAGTGATGAGGCACCCAGAGATTGTCAGCAGCACTGAGCACTTACCACCCCTCAGTCTAAAGATGGGACAAGACGGGGGCACGGTTACTGGAATGAAGCTGTGGGAAGAGACTCCCTGACAGGAGCCGTGGCAGAGGACAAGGAAGAGAAAGGTGACCCAGCAAGCGGGGATGGGACCATACCCTGCTTCTCTTTCCACCTTCTCCTGGCAGTGTCTGCTGTTGGCCAGACCCAACCAGAAGCCAGAGAGCAAGGGAGCCCAGGGGAGACCCATTCGGTACAGATCAGTCTTGTCAGGCACCAAGCGGAGAGGAAGAGAGCAGATGATGGCCCTGGAGGGTCAGGTGCAGAATCTCCAGCACACCCTTAGGTTGTCCGTAGGAGTATCTCAGGAGGGGCGTCAGCCCCGTTGTCCTCATTTCCATACTGCCAGCCCCCATTAGCGTGGAGTGCCGGGCCCGGGGCTCTGCTGTCTTCCCCAGTCTCCCCCAGTGCCTCCCAGCTGCCACTACCAAGGACCCATTGAAGCAGATACCGAGTGCTTGTGGAGCTTCGAGATGGATCCCCCTTCCCACTTATGACATTGCTGCTCCAAAACCCCTGCTGCCTGTAAATTCTGGAGCCCCCACTGACCTGGCATAGGGCCTGACCCAAGGTTTGTGTCACTGGTTGATGGGATGAATGAGTGAGTGAGTCAGTAAATGAATGAGATCTGCTGTGAGAAGAAACACCTAGGGAAAGGTGGGATGTGGGCTGTCTTCTCTTTGGATTCCTTTCAAATCCGGGTGGTGCCCGAGACATCTGAAAGTCAGTCTCAGGAAGGCAGGCATTTCTGGTGTTTTAGTTTGTTGCCCTGCCCCCGGCACGGGACCGGCACACAGTAGGCACTCAGCAAGTATTTGTCAGATGAATGAATCTGGATGTCAAGTCACAGACCTGGCCCGTGTCTTACTGAAATGGGCTGTCCTCCAAGGTTCATCATTGCGTGAATGAGTCTTGGGCCGCCGTCTCTCTTTTGGGACCTAGGGCCACTTTGGTATTTCTCCAAGCTAAAGAAATCTGTGGCTGCCCTTCCAGTTTGTTCTTTGGATTTCTGGAATGTGGAAGTCTCAGTAGAGAACTCTAAATTTTCTCCTCTTGTTTTGGAGAGGAAATAGTGGAGAAAATAGGGCTCTGGGACTTTGGGAAAGAGAAGGGAGGCAGAGGCAGAGGGACTTCCGGCGACCGTGGCCAGAATCCCTGCCCCTAACCGGAACACATTTGGGTGGCCTTGCCCAGTGCAGAGCAACGGTGTGTCTCTAATTGCCCTTCTAGGCTCACGTGGGTCTATAATTTTAGGAGGAGGTATTGAGGGACCCTGGACAAGAAGCCAAGGGCAAGATCAATGGAATAAATGTCACCTCATTCCTGAGTAACTGTTACCTTGCAAAGGCTGTACCTGGACGAGGTTTTAGGTCTTGAGGGAGTTGTTTTCATGTGTTTAAGCCTCTCAGTCTCTTGCCACGTGGATTTAATTTGGATGGGGTCCCTGAGGCGAGCAGTTTGCTCTGGCCACGAGGCCTCCTCCGATGCCTCCTTTGCGGTCGCGGGCACATAGCAATTTTACAGGGCGGTGTTAAGGAGCAGGGTGTGGAAAGCTGGAAATTAGTAATGACTGGACTGGGTGAGGGTGATTCTTGTAATTTTAAAGAAATGCTTAAAAATTAATTGGTTCTCTGCTCCACGGCTTTATTCTGCCGAAGCCAGAGAGAAAAGTCAAGATGGAGCATTTCCCACTGTGACGCCTTTTATTTCTGGAAATTTGAGTCATTTAATGATGATTTGAATATCAACAGCCCACTGGCCCATCTTTCCCCACACAGCTCCCCGTCAACGTGCTCCCTTCCAGGGAGGGACATGTTTCTTTCTTTTACTATTCTGGCAACTCAAGTTGAGTCTGGGCTCCTGTGTTTTCGAGACCCTTATTGTACTTTTGCTGGCCAGGGTGGGAGTGGGTTTAGCCTTTAACTGCTGCTCCTGTTTAAGTCATCCTTGGACCAACTGTTGGGGAAAAGCAGGAACCTTGTGCCTTCCATGTTGGATGGAGGTGTGTTGGTTGATTTAATGTGGTTCTGAAGTGTTGGGTTTTGGTTTTCTCAAGGACTATAGGGTTAATGGCAGACTCAAGGCACTGATGTTAGGAACTTCATTTAGGAACACAAAGTTCCTTATTGATTTAGGAGGTGGGTGGAGATGAAGGGTGGGGCAAAGGATGTGGTCATTTCTCCTGTAGGGGTCTTTGCTGACCCAGAATATCTATTTCCGACAGAGTGTCTTTGAATTTTAAGAGCTTTCCGTAGAGGACTTAATCTGATTATTTTTTCCTGGGTCCCAGGACATGAAGAACAATTTATGACCTGGTCTTGTTTCCTTAGTCCATTCTGGATAGTGCCAGGTTTGGACTGACCTATTAAATCTCCTTTCTTCCCTTGATAAATAGTAAGATTATATCAGGGGTTGGCAAACTTTTTTTTGGTAAAGGGGCCAGACAGTAAATATTTTAGGCTTTGTGGGTCAAGAGGCAATATTGAGGCTATTATGTAAGTACTTATATAACAAGAGAGAAAACAAATTTATAAAGATTTTTTTTTATTGATGAAATAAAAAAATATAACAACAGTGCAATTTTTTTGTAATACCATTTTAGTAGTGAGAAGAATGGGTATTATTATTATTTTGGGGGGGTGGACAACATTTTGCTGAATTGGGGTTCAAAGTTATTTTTTTCTAGCATCCAGCCCATCACACTGTTCCTCTGTAAAAAACCATTCTTGGTTTATAGATTGTATAAAAGCAGACAGCTGGGCTCCCAGGTTGTGGTTTGCCAACCCCTGGTCAAGAGCATACACTCTGGTGATCTTCGTTTTGGGGTAGAAAGCCTGAGGATATGGAATGGCCCAAGATTCCATGCTGGCCTATTTTGGGGTGCCTAGGAGATGCCTGGATGCCATGATACAGGAATTTTGTGCATTTGTTCAATAAGTTGCATCAGAGAAGGTAGGCACTGAGGATACAGAAGTGAATAAGATGATTAAAGTCACTGCCCTGGAGAGCTGACATTCTGACATTCTAATTGGAGAGACCATAAGCCAGTAAATATGATTCCAGGTAGTGTTGATTGAAGAAGCGGAATAAGAGATATAAGAAAAGGTGTTTGAGGGACTGTAGGAGGTGATCGAGACTCTAGTTAGGGGAGGGAAGGAGCCATCAAAGAAAGCTCTGGGTGAGGCAGGAGCCAGCGTGGGTGCCTTGAGGCACCAGCAGGAAGTACAGAGTGTAGGTGTGGGGCCCAGTATGATGGGGAAGATAGGAGGGGAGTTTGGAGAGGAAGGCAAGGGCCAGATAAGAGGAACCTTGAAGCCCATAAAAAGGAGATTGTGAAGGGACATCATGGGAAGGATCTGAGCCAGAGAATGATGTCATATGATTAACTGTTGAAGAGGAGTGCTCCAGCTGCTGGACCGGACGGTAGCTTCCAGAAGGCGAGAGTGGAAGTGGTTTTATGAAGCCACAACCCTGGGCACTGAACGTGGAGATAGTCTGAAAAACATGGTGTGTGTTGTCAGTGTGTATTCTGCGTTGTCTTACGGGTCATAAGTCAGCATCCTTTGGGTTACAGATGACCCACTGTGATGATCCCAAGGAGTAACTTTCAAGTCCGGGAGTTTTCCTGCCTTCATCACAGTCGGTTCCAGAAGACTCAAATGACATCATCATGGCTCTCTCTGACCCTCATCAATCTCTGTTCCTTCCTTCCTTCTGTGGTTTGGCCTCATTCACTCCCTTTGTAGATAAATGTTTTCCATGAGTTGGATAAGATGGCCACTGGAGTCGTGGAGTCACATACCAGCTTGGCAGCTCCAGCGGAAATATGACTGCTTTCCTTTAGCATCTTCGTATCACTTCCAGGGACGTTCCCTGGTGGGCCTTGCATAGGTCACAGACCCAGCCTCGGGACCAGTCTCTGAGGGACAGTCCCATTAGAACAGCACGGGGTGAGGGAGGGCTGCTTCCCCAGAGGTAGGGGTGCTGAACAAACAAAACAGTGGTCATCCCCTTTGGTCTGTCTTGTGTTTCTCTTCCTGGGGCCTTTCTGTTGGGGGTCACGCCAAAGCTCAAGTAAGTACCGTGCTATTACCCTCAAGGCACAGACTCACGGAGAACTACAGTCATGTGTGGGTTCTTGGTTACTGCTGTTCAGACCACATGATTCTCTTGCTCTATGGGCCGGGCCAAATCCCCTCTGTTCTTCTGGCAATGCTATTTTGAGAAGCAGTGGGGCAGGCCGGGCCTGGCAGGGTTCCAGGCTCTGGTCTGTCTCTTCCTAACTAGCTCTGCGACCCCGGATGAGCCATGTAACCTTTCGGAGACCTCATTTCCTTGTCTTCAGGTCACTGAGTTGCCATGTGGATCAACTAAGGTATCCACCAAGTGCTTTGTAAGATGCAAAGTGCCATTTGGATGATAACTGTTAATTGGTCTTTTTTAATCCTTTGCTCAGGAGAGAACGTGGCTGGGGGAGAGATGTAACGTTTTAATTCTGGACCTTGTTACCCATCCGTACCAGCCCTCCGCTCCTGGCACAACTTCTTTCCCACTGGGCATCCTTCTTCATTTTTATCTTCTTGGTACTTTTATGCCCGAGCTGGACTTTCAAGCAGATATCCTTGGGTGGCGATGCTGGCAAGGGTGAACCACCCAGATTAAGACAAGTTGTGTTTTGTCTGTCAGCCGCAAGCACACTTAGCAATTTGACACAGACATCATTTTAGATTTACGGAGAAGAAAGGACAACACGTTCCGTATTGATAAGATTTCAGCAAGACTCAAAAAAAAAAAAAAAAAAAAAAAAAAAAAAAAAAAAANACAAAACTTAATGCATTACTATGTAATGCCTTGATTCCTAGTTCCTTAATTAGGCCTGTGGTTTAGCGGCGTGCACCGTCTCAATACACAGATGGTTTTTATGTAAAAAAATTTTTTTCAAATGTTAATTTCCAGTGACTGATGTTCTCTGCCTAAATCATTTTCCATTGTTTGTATTTGATAAGAACTGTATTTGAACTGCTCCTTTATAAGTTGGAGTCTTTTGTAATGGGATTTAACTTGGTGGTTTTACAGGTGTATGAAAATGTTAAGCTGTGTATTGTACTTGAGAGTTTGAAAATTCTTCGTTGCAGCTAATTTAAGAAAAAAAATTAAACAGGTGATTAGCAGCTGCTTTCGGTTTTGAATGTCTTCGCTTTGGGGTTTTGTGTTTGCTTATTCGTGTGCAAATCGGTGTGCTTATTTTGGAGTGGGTGAGATGCGCCAACAGCGGGCCTCCCCAGGCCAGCTGCCCACCCCTTTCAGCGGACCCTGCCCCAGCTCTCCAGGCGGATCCCCCCCTGGAGTGCAGGGCACTTGCTCTCTCCCTCATGATTCAGGCCTTCCTGAGAAGACAAAGCAGGCCTGGCCCTGTTTCTCCTTGAGGACAGCCTCATTCATTGCCACAAAGGCCCCCCTTGGCCCCTTGCAGAGGAGTGGCCTCCTGGAGTAGCCAAGAACCACAGGCCAGGCACTCTGAACTTCTAGTCTCCCAAGTGACTTCTTCTGGGTGGCTTTAAGCTCCAGGACCCTGCAAGGCCCCCAGCATTGGGGTCTGCGGCTGGTGGGAGAAGCAGTAGGTCGAGGTCCGTGCGGCAGGGGCCGGGGAAGGATACTGGGCTTTGGAGCTGGACTCCGTCACCCAGTCACTCTTGGGCAGCTCCCGGAGGCCTCGGCTCTCTGGGCTCAGCCCCGAATTGTGCACTTCCTTGGCAGTGGTGGGCTGCGATTGCTCGGCCCCGCCGGTGTGCTTGCCAGGGCGCGGAGAGCTTTGCACAGGCCGCTGCTGCTTACTTATTAACGATGACGCCAGTGGGAGCCGCGCCACCGGCTCCCTTTCCAGCCCTTTGTGGCTGCATCCTGTTCACTCAGAGGTGAAATCATGACCTGCTGGACTTGATTTTTCAGTTGAGGGGCTCTTGTGTGTGTCTTTCTTGATCCAGGAAGAGGGCTGTGCTCTCATTCAGAGATTTGATCGGTAAATACGGAGAGCAAATGCTCAAAGAGAAAGGCTTGCTGTCCAGATTAATAAATGAATCTTTATTTATTTATTTATTTAATTATTCATTTTTGATAAGCCAAAGGCACTTTACTGTTTTCTCTTGACAAGCCTGCAGGTTTGGCCTTACCTTTGACCTTTGCTGGCTGGATAACTCAGCCAGAATTCCTCTCCCTGCCCATCTTCCGTCTGGGGGTCAACTGGTCACACTGGTGCTTTCTTGTTTCTCTCCTGAATGGCATTTCTGTGTACCCCAAAGGAAGGAGCTCATGGGGGGCTGCCGTTCCAGGGACCCACAGCTTGGCGGGCTTGGCTTCCGAGGGAGTTACAAGGCTCCCAGTCACAGACCTTGGCAAGTGTTTGCGCCTCAATCGAGGGCAAAGGGAAGAAGAGAAGGCCTTTGTGGGTTTTCTTTTTTCTTTCTTTTTTCTACTGGATAGCATGTTGTACCTGTAAAACCAGAATGACTCCTTCGGGCGTTTTTCTCCAGGCTGGTTCCAGTCATGGGCTGAAGTTGGCTTTTCTGACGACTGCAATGTTGTTTAAGGTTAAGTGTTTGACAGGTAACACGTTGAATGACTCAAGTCGTAGCTGGAGCCTGGTCAGCTACAGTCTCCCTTTTCCTGGAAACTTAGAGCTATTCTCCGTATGTGGGTGTTTGCTTTGCTTGCTTTTTTTCTTTCTTTCTTTTTGGTGTTGGAATAAGAGTGTAATGGTGAGGATCACTTTTAGAATTGAGGAGTGGTCTGGGGCGCCTGGGTGGCTCAGTCGGTTGATCATCCGACTCCTGATTCTGGCTCAGGTCATGATCTCAGGGTCGTGGGATCGAGCTCTGCATTGGGCTTGCGATCTGCTCGGAGTCTGCTTGTCCCTCTCCCTCCCCCACGGCCTCTCCCCTGGTCACATAGGCCTGTGCCTGCTCTCTCTCTCTCTCTCTCTCTCTCGCTCTGTCTCTCAAATAAATAAAACCTTTAAGAAAAATAGAGAATTTAGACGTGGCCTGCCCTGACAAAGGTGCTTCTGCTGCAACATTCTCAGGTGCGGCTCCGATCAGAGCTTCTCAAACAGGCGGGGAGGCAGCACCGTGTACTAGGAAGAGCCAGGGGTCTGCATTCAGGCAGAGCTTTGTATAGAGTTGGGCCCACCGGTAAGTGGCTCAAGAACAGGGCTGGGTCTGCTCTGGTTACCTCTCTCCCTTTAGCCGCACTGCCTGATTGCACTATTCCTGTTGTTGTTGTTGTTGTTATTATTATTTTGCATCACTGAGTTTGAACCCCAGCTGCACCACTAACCATCTGTGTGACTTCGGGCAAGTCACTTAGCCTCCCGAGGCCTTGGTTTCCTCCTGTGCAGAATGAGGCTGTTGGTATCCACGCTGTCTCTGTTGTGAGTGCTGAATGCTGTGTGGCACTTGCTTTCTTACTACAGGCGCTTTTAACACTGATGATTTACAAATGTGTATTGAAGGGGACAAGCAAGCCTGGAAGAGTACTTATACTGTGATTCCTTCTACAGGAATGTTAAAAAATATGCAGAATTCATAGTGGCAAAAGTAGAAGGGAAAGTGAGAGAGTGGTATGCACAAACTTCAGGATAATGGTTACCTCTGAGTAAGGAAGGGGATGGGATTAGGAAAAGGCAAAGTTAATACTAATATTTTCTTGTTTCTCAAACTGGCCGATAGGCATATGGGTGTTGTCGGTATAGTGTATATGTATGCTGTTAATATTTTTTATGCCCGTTCAATAGCATTTAAAACAAAAGTGCAGGGTCCTCAGTGGCTGGGGCATATAATTACAGTCAATGTATATTAATTGCTGTTTTTGTTATTGGTGGCAGAATTGAGTTACTAGTAACCCTACGTTACCTTCAATGAAAATGTACGAGGTTGCCATGCGTGGTTGTTCAGGTGGTCCACTGAACAAGGCTTCTGATCGACTCTAGGCTGGTTTTGCTCTGAGGCAAGGCTGTGTCCACAGCAGCATCATTTTCTAATTCCCACAAAGGTGTTTTATGAGTTAGTGGTCACACTGGAGAGGCATCACTTAAGTAAGAGATCTTTTGGAAAGGGGAGATTGGGTTGGATTCAGTATCAAGATGGTATATTAGAAGGTAAATATGAGATTTGGGATCCTGATTGACAGAGTTTGGAGAGGACCTTGGAGATGGATTAGGTCAGAACACTCATTGTGCAAACGAATGCGCCCAGCAAAGTTGAAGACTAAAGGTCACACAGTCATTCTGTGAATACAATGAGTACAAGCCTTGAGGAAAATAATTTTAGGGCAAAGAGAGGAAGTACTGATTTTCATAGCACTTCTAATGGTTGTGTAGAAGTTACCATACTTGGGGGCGCCTGGGTGGCTCAGTCGTTAAGCGTCTGCTTTCAGCTCGGGGCGTGATCCCAGGGTCCTGGGATCCAGCCCCACATCAGACTCCTCCGCTGGGAGCCTGCTTCTTCCTCTCCCACTCCCCCTGCTTGTGTTCCCTCTCTCACTGGCTGTCTCTCTCTCTGTCAAATGAATAAAATCTTAAAAAAAAAAAGTTACCATACTTGAAATGTTGAAATTTAAGTGTAGTTAAATTCCAAGGTGGTATACCCTAGGATCCTTTGAGGGATGTTCCTGATTCCTGAAGTTGGTTTTATGGAGGGCAACTGTATTCACCCACAAAAGTCCCCTGATGCCACTAGCTGTCAGAATTTGTAGGAGAAGGGGAACTGTTTTTTAGATATCCCAGTGGCAGGAGAAAAAGTTTTGCTTCTTATCCACCCTCCCCAGGTCCTGAAACCCCTGAGATCCCCCTGCTTGGGGTGGGAGGTGGGGAGAAACTGCTGAGAGCCTCCCAGTCAAAGGCTGCTCAGGTCCTCGCAGTGGCAAATGTTTGTTCTGTTCATGTGTGTTAATGTTATTATGAATCTAGCTGTAAGGGAGAGAAAATGGGTTGACAGTTAAGAGCATGGACCTTGAAGTCAGAAAGACAAGGTTTCCAAACCCAGGGACCACCAGCTACCACTTACCTGCCTGAGCCTCAGTTTCTTCATCTATAAAATGGACCTCCCAGAATGCCCGAAGGTACAACCTCTCCCCCAAGGCTGTGTGAGTGAGCCGTCAAGAATAGCTGGTGGTGGCATTATTAATGCTCACTGATGGCAGGGTGGGTGGGGGGAGTTGTATCTGCTGCGTCTGTGGTCAGCCAGTGACACCCCAAGCTGGAGGGAAATCCCTGTTGCCAAAACCCTGCGGGGACTCCTGCTACCGTTTCCTCTAGAGTTGACCTACTCTGCTCTCTGCAGTGAATATAGTTTTCAGTCCCCTTATTATTTTCCATTAGTCATTGTCTTAGCCTGTCAGCCCCTACACTTAGCTCCCTAGCCCATGAGATGTCACTTAGCACCACTATTTGTTACTTAGGGTATGTTGGGAAACTCCTCTCCAGCAACTTAAGGGAGCCTGGCCCTCTGTCTTATTGCATAGGAAGTCCCCTTGGGGTGTCCTAGGGTTCAGCGCCCTAGAAGTGGTTTAGATACGGTTTTCTAGAATGTTCTTTGCCGTCATGCATGGTGAAGAAGTGGCTACTTGAAGCAAGAGAAGAGACAACTGAGGTTGGACCCTTGTTTTGTTAGGACGGGGCTTGAGAAGCCAGCTGCCTGCAGCCATGTGGAGCCAACCAGGAGTCTTCCATATAGTGAGCCTTATGGAAGGAGCTAGGCTGCTGTCACATGCTGGTGCTGCTGTATTTAATTTTTATACCAGTGCGATTTGTACCCTGCTTCATGTCACAAGGGATTGAGGCCCAGGGGTGCAACAGTTGAAACTTTTCCTCTTTAACAATTTTGCTTTTCCTTAACTTTTCTCTGAAGCCTCTAGCGGAGGCCACTCAGCAGGAGGTTAGGGGCTCTCCCCTGCTGGGTTTGGCTTCATTGAGGAGACTAAGAAGGGCCAAGCAGAGGTGGCCTGCGGGTCAGCCAGAGGAAAACCTGTCCAGGGGCTCCAAGTGCCATTTTCCAGCTGCAGAGCTGACCTGCCCCCTGTCCCTGAATCTCCCCCGGCCTGTGAGGGCCCGTGAGGGCCTGCAGGACCCCACCTTGTTTAATCCGATAGTATTTAGGTGGGTGCTGTTTCCGGACATGTATGCAAACTCACAAAGAGAAAATATTGAAACTAAGCTTCATGCCCATGGAGTGATTCTTCTCTGGTTTCTCAGTTCTCTTAAATTTTTAAAATGTCTTATTGCTTCCACAGAGGAAAAATTTCAGAGTATAGGAAAAGCGCATATAACATTTTGTTCTGTATTAAAAGTTAATTTAAGACAGAACCTGAGTCCAAGACAAGTGTCTTGTCTTTTCTTCATTTGGTGATATAATTGACCCTTCATACCTCCGCAGGACTTAATATTCATTCAGCAGAGGCTAATTACAGGGTGTGAAGGTGCCGCACAGTTAAGGTGAAGATACAGGTTTCTGTGTGAACTACTTAATTCTGATGGTTTATAACTTGTCTATAAAATTTGATATGGATTGTAACAAGTGGAATATTGACTCTGTGTGTGGTGGGGGAGGTCCAGAAGTATGTCCTGTGTGCATTCCCTTCTGAAGGGAGCTCAGTGGCACTGAATGGGGTATATGTTGTGAATGGTTCATGAACTTTCGGAACCCAAAATTGGAACGGATGACTGACCATAAGATCCCTTCCCCGTGTCAGTCTATATATATATATATTTGGTCAGCCTTACAAAGGTGGAACAAAGGAATTCTCTTTTCTTCCATGGTCCACAAATTATCTTTGCTGAAAGTAAGAAAATACATAAAATCTGAGCTCTCCTAGAAAAGCCCGAATTTCTCTCTGGTGTTGGGATAATTGGCTGTTGGGAAGGGGGTATCCCTTGGTGACCTGTGGTCCTGACCCTCCCTTCTGAAACTGAACAAACCCTTCCTCTGTCTGGGCCCCGGATCTGTGTGGTTGGCCCTAGATCTTTGTAACAAAATGAGGTTGACTTTCAGTAGTCACAGAAGGAATGTGGAAATGAAATTGCGGTTTGTAGCAGCCTGTAGCAGCCCAGTTGGACTCAGAAATTTAAATTAAATGTAAATTTCCATTTCCGTTTCAATATCACAGTGTGATAGGGCATTATAATGGAAAGTCTTTACTTTGCTTGTAATTTGGGGAGAACTGCAGCCTTCCTTTCTTTAAACCAGGGATTCTGTGGCTTTCTTGAGATGAATGCTCACCAGATGATAGGAAACAGGACATGGTGAAGTAACTTGTCTGTAGTTACCCTCCCCATTGTGGAAAATTAATATCTGACCCAGTTCTGTTTGCCCCGTGAGTTTATGGCTTGCATAAGTGGCTGTTGTAATGATCTATTGACTGTGTTTCCTGAGAATTTTATTTTATAGTTCTGAAGTTGTAGTCCATAAATCTTTTGAACTTGAGGGTTTGAGTTAGAGGAGCCATGTGGTTCTAGGAAAATAAAAGGTGCCAAGTTTATTTTTCACACCTGTTAGCTCTGCCTTTCTCGCATTGGTTTCTTTCTTTACGGGCCACCCCTCTGATATTTCCTCCAAAACAAAAAACACTCTGAAGTGTTCATCTTCTTTTAATATCACTCATACAATATTTGTATGAAGAGAAAAAAATCAGGAGAGGGCAATGTTCAACACAAGTGTATGCATTATAATTGTAAAGTTTCTATTTAAAAAATGAAGTCTCTTGGAGCTCCTGCATATTGCTGGTGGGATTCTAAAATGGTGGGCCGCAATGAAGAACAGTATGGCAGATCCTCAGAAAAACGAAACATAGGGGCACCTGGGTGGCTCAGTCGTTAAGCATCTGCCTTCGGCCCAGGGCGTGATCCCAGGGTCCTGGGATCCGAGCCCCACGTTGGGCTCCCTGCTCTGCTGGGAGCCTGCTTCTTTCTCTCCCACTCCCCCTGCTTGTGTTCCTTCTCTCGCTGGCTGTGTCTCTCTCTGTCAAATAAATAAATAAAATCTTTAAAAAAAAAGAAAAACGAAACATAGAATTACTATATGATCCAGAAATTCCATATCTGGTTATATACCCAAAGAACAGAAAGTGAGGACTTGAAGAGATATTTATATACCAGTGTTCCTAGCAGTGCTATTCACAATAGCCAGAAGGTGGAAACAACCCAAATGTCTATTGACAGATGAGTGGATAAACAAAATGTGTATATGCAGACAATGGAATATTATTTGGCCTTAAAAAGGAAGGAAACTCTGACACATGCCTCAGTATGGATAAACCTTGAGGACATTATGCCAAGTGAAAGAAGCCAGGCATGAAAAGAGAAATTCTGTATGGTTCTGCTTATATGAGGTTCCTAGAGTTGTCAGATCCATGGAGACAGAAGGAGTGGCGGTTTTATGTTATGCATGTTTTAACACACAGACACACACACACATAGACACACACAGAAATCAAAGAAGGCCTGTCAGAAGCCCTATGTGGGTAGGGGCCGTTGTTTCTCTGAAACCAGGCAGGTGAGAAACTGCCCTCCAGGTGTCCTTTGAAAATATGACAGTGTCCGGGCTCATCTACCAGGATTAGCAAGCTAATATGGACCCCAGGTCCCAGGCCTCCTCCCAGTGTGGGCCACGGTCCCTGTGCTGACCTGTATGGTCCTTTTGGGTGGTGAGTTTGGAAACAGAAGCAGTCTCCACCTGAAGCCTGTGTTCGTGGCTGCTCCCTGTGATCATTATTGTGTTCTATTTTAAGCTGTGTCTCTGCATTTGGTAACTGTCTGGGATCCTGTTCTGTTAACTCCGTCCGTGAGACACAGTAAAAGAGCAGAAAGACCTCGCGTAGGTGGCGAGGGGCCCAAGGCTCTGCTGGCTGGGTTTGGAGACATGCTTCCCTCCCATGCAGCCGCAGACTTGATTCCCTTTGGGTGAAGACTGAGAAAAGGCGAGGCTGAAAATAAAAGAAAATACATATTTTTCCCTTTCTCTGGAAAGGCGCTTGGCTCGCTCACAGCAGGTGGCCGGGGAACTCAATCTGTGGAAGGCATCAGCGCTTTCAGCGCAATCAAAGTTAAGTGCAGAAATTTAATTAAACGGCATCAAGGATGGAAGAAACTTTGTAAAGCTGCAGTGCATTGTCAAATTCAACAATTATTTCAAGGAACACAATCCACAGATGGCGTCTAATTGATAAATTAAGGCTCTGCTTCTCTAATGGGCTTGCATTTAAGCCCGCTTTCCACCCATACAATAACCATCACCTCCCTCACCCCTGCAGGAGGAAAAAAACCCACATCGTGCCCCCAAACAACTTGGATTGGGTTTTGACTATTTGGTGCAGAAGGCCTCTGGTTCCTTTCATTGTGGTCCCCAAGCCTCCATTTGGGATTGAGTCTCATCCTAAAAACAGAAACCCTAGGATTTCTTTGGGCCTATGTGTCCTTTCTGCTCCACTAACCCGGATGTGTTGCTCAGAGATGCCTGGGCTGTTTTTTTTTT
>NC_048223.1:27608093-27628663 GCF_002007445.2 Ailuropoda melanoleuca
ACATAGGGCTCGATCTCAGGACTCTGGGATCATGACCTGAGCCGAAGGCAGATGCTTAACCGACTGAGCCACCCAGGTGCCCCCATGCTTTTATACTTTTATTTTCTATGTATTTCTCCATAAATAATACATTGCATAGTGTGTACTTTTTTTAACTTTGCATAAATGCCGTCGTATTGTGTATTTTCTGTAATTTGCTTTTTTCACTCAATATTATCTTCTTGAGATATTCCCTAATAATATATAACCACAGAGTTCATTTCTTTTAGCTGATAGTATCCTGTCATATGAATGTAAGATGCTTCATTTCTCTAATTCCCTAGTGATACTCATTGAGATGGTTTTGAATATTTGGTTGCATAGAACATTCTTACACATGTTCTCTTATTCTAATGTGTGAACACTTCTTTATAGTATATACCTAAAAATGGAATGGCTGGGATGTAGGATATGGCGTTTTCCATTTTACTAGATTCCTGCCAAGTTGCCCTTTAAAGTAGTTGTACCCATTTATACTCCTTCCTGCAGTACAATGTGAGAGTGTTCACTTTCCCACATTCTAGCCAGTACTTGGTATTGCCTAATGTCAGCTGTATTTTAATGGGGATACTTGTTTCCACAGTCAGTGGGCGGTCTTTTAAGGGAGACATGCTTTATTTATGTTTTTTGGTGTTCTTAGGGTCCTACATGTGGCTAATCTAGATTGCTCTCAATACTTACAGATTAACCAGTCGGCCTACTGTGTCCATTGCCAAAAGGCTCCCTGTGGTCTGCTGAAGTTCGTAGGCAACTTCTGTATCTCTTGGAGTAGAATTGTTCATACTGTTTCAGAATATCTTAAAGGAGGCAATATAAAAAACCCACAAAATAAGATGTGAATTATTTCCTGTGGAGCCAGAAATGAGATAACTTATATGCTATTAAAATCAAATTAAGAACATTTAATCATCAGAACTAATTAGTTAAAAGTTGAGCTGATGTATATAAGGAACTTGTTATGGATGGCTCTTCATTGAGACCAGCTGTAGCTGATGATATTAATCTAGAGGCAGTTTCCCTGCTTCTGTCCCATCTCACCCTCCAGGATATTATCCATTTTTACTTGTGCTGTCCCTTCTATATCCAGGTTACCCTTCTGAACTGAATCCTCCCCATTGGGATGTAATACTTATGTCTTAGCCGTCTTCTAAAAATGTCTCCTTCAAATCTCCATCCAGCTTCCCCATGTTTTTCCCTTCCACTAACCTTCAAATTTCTCTAAATCATCTGCCTTCTCAGTGTGCTCCATTCTGGCTGTGATTCCCATTGGTCCTCTGAACCATCTCTTACTAGTGACTTAGTACTGCTCAATCCAATGGATGTCTTCGCAGTCCTTGTCTTACCTGATCTCTGCAGTATCCTAGTTGTTGGCTTTGGAAACCTTGGCTTCAATTGGCTCCTGGCTACTCCTTCAGTCTCATCTTCTAGTCAGCCCAATGACGGAGTTTTGTAAGACTGTCTAGACTCTTTTTTCATTTCACTTTATAGCACTGTTCCTAGATTAACTCATCCAAGTTCATGATTTCAAACAACAAAACAGAGCTCCAGCCAAGATTTCTCTGAATTCTGGACCTGAGTGTAGAGTGATTTACTAGTTAAACCATTTGGATATCTTAAAGGCACCCCAAATACAACGTGCTTTAAATGAAACTCCCCCCTCCATACCTGTTCTACTTCTATGCCCCTTCTATGATGAGGGTGTCACCAAATGGGGATCACTGGCCAGTAAGCTAAAAGTTGGACTTGCCTCCTCTTTCTTCCCAGACTCTTACCATATCCACTTTACCATGTTGACGTTATCTCCTTTGTATTGTTCACATCTGCCCACCACCTCTCTCCAGGTCCCCAACGCTCACCCCTGTGAATCTTTCACCAGCCACCACAAAAGCCTCCCAACTTTTAGTGCATGCTATTTTCCTCTAGTTGAAACTGAATTCGTTTCCTATTGTTGCCATAAAAAATACCACAAACTTAATAGCCTAAAACAACACAGATTTATTATCTTACTCTTCTGGACTTCATTAGTCCTAAAATCAAAGTGCTGGCAGGGCTGCATTCCTTCTGGAGGCTCTGGAGGAGAATTTATTTCCTGACCTTTTCTGACTTCTAGAGGCCATTCACCTTCCTTGGCTTTAGCTTTTTCCTCACCAATTCTTGCTTTCTTCAGCACATCTCTTTCACAAACTTTGTCTATTCTAGCTCCCTTTTATAAGCAGGCTTGTGATGACATTGGGTCCACCTGGATGATCCAGGATACTCTCCCATCTCAAGATCCTTGACATAATTACATCTGCAAAGTCCCATTGCCCTGTATGGTGACATATTCACAGGTTCCAAGGATTAAGACATAGACATCCTTTGGGGCCATTGATTTGTCCTCCACAGCAATCCTCCTCCCCACCCCCTCATTTTGACTCCCACTGAGCCTTCAGATAGTAGTGTGGGTGTGTCACTCTGAACCCTTCTTTCTGAGAGTTGTTTATCTGTTAGAACTGTGAACACCATTATCTCATTTTGTATTTACTTGATCAAAGTCTATCTACCCCACCAGTCAGCAGGTTCTATTAAAGCAGGAACAGTATCGGTCCTGCTCACTGATTTGTCTCCACACCCAGTGGAGTGCCTGGCACAAATATGTCTTGGGTGATTGAATCAACAGATAAGTAACAATGAGTCTTAGGTCAGTTTCCCTGGAAAACAGACCATAAGATGGAGAGATTAGCATGCATAACGTTGATTGGTATATGCCCTTGGACCGGTACCTATGAGAGTGAAGGCACAAGACTGGCTGTTACATGGTAACAACAAAAGCCTTTCCTAATCCCATGGGGCCACTGCAACAGGGATGGCCTTTGAGAGCTGTCTTGATTCAAAGGACTGGGGCTTGGTCCTGTACCCCCTGAATAAACTAGTCATTTGATGTGAGCTGGCTCTATGGAAAGAATGTAACTCTGAGTGAGGCAGGGAAGACCTTGGGTGAAGCAGCTCTCTTTGGTCAAGGGCAATTTGTGGAGAGGAACTCAAGTGTACCATCAGCTGCCAAAACTCAGTGGCTGGGGAATCAGAACCGCAGTCCTGCCTGGAGGTCCACAGGACACACGAGTGTCCACTCAGCAAACGGCCCTTTTTCTTCGGGTTGACAAAGAGTTCTTTTATATGGGCTGCAAATAAGGAGCAAGTTTTCAATTTTCTTACCTTCCAGAAGATGTTGTGCTGTGGTTTCAGAATTTATAATTGATTCTGCAATATGGGTTTAATTTGTTATAAAACACAAACTTTTTTCTTTTGACTTGAGATTAAAAATTACATGTTTCAAAAAAATCCTTTTTTGAAAAATTAAAATAATTGAATTGCATTTAGAAAAACATCTCTTATTTGCTCAGAAAGTAAAGCAGAAATAACAGAGCATTTCTTTTATCTGAAGATCTCCAGATTTTTACTTTTTTTTCCCTCAAGTACACATAACACTCTCTTATCAAGATAAATGATAAACGACATTATTTCAACTATGGCATTACCAGGTACAAAATAGGGTGTTGCTTATTTCTGAAACTTTAGCTCATCATCAATTGGAATTTTATTCTGTTTCCTACAGCTATTTTTAACACTTGACTCTCAGAAATTGTATTCCTTCAATAAAATTATTTCTAAGTCAGATTAAAACACTCAATGACATTAAAAATATCTTTGGTGAAAATGATAGAGTGAAACTTATGAACAAAGGAGAGATTTTTTTTTAAGACAAGTAATTCAACACATAAGTTAGACAATAGATATAGGAAATAAATGTTTCTTTTTTTTTCCTAAAGGAGAGAGCAAAATGGGAGAAAATAATAAGATGCATTGCTTAATCTAAAGTCAGGATCTATAAGGACATAAAACCAAAGTAAATAAAAGGTATCTTGAAACCATGGAATAAAAAGAAATATGGAATGCCTTTGTAGAAATAAGCATTGAAACTATTTCTTGGGATATAGTAGATTTACAAGTAAAGGTGCAAATAAAATAAAAGGTTACTATACCAATCAGTGAACTTCTAACCAAGAACACCTGGAAATTTAGGGTCTAATTAGGGATGATTAACATAATCTGAAAAAGCTCTTTCATGTGGATATGTGTCAAATGAGAGAGAAATGGGTAATTATATAGAGGCAAAAAAATGTAATGTTGATTGAAAATCAGTTAATTTCAAAGATAAAAGTCACCCATCTCAAGAAACTCAGTTTGGTTAAACAAACATTTATTGAGTATTTGTTACTATGTTTTGGTCATTCTGCTAGGCAGATGGATACAAAACCCAGCAAAGCTAGTC
Organism: Ailuropoda melanoleuca; assembly: GCF_002007445.2. Lineage (NCBI taxonomy): Eukaryota > Metazoa > Chordata > Mammalia > Carnivora > Ursidae > Ailuropoda > Ailuropoda melanoleuca. The sequence goes on from NC_048223.1 coordinate 27,612,445, forward strand.
AGAGTCAATTAGACTCGATTCTAGTACTTTTGTTGCAACAAAAGATGAAAGATAACCCTTTCTATATCGGTGAGACTTCAGTGTTCTAGTTTGAATATCCTATGAAACATGACCACGTTTTGTACTGTAAACTTGAGAAACAGAAAGTGTTAAATTACACGTGAATACATGACCACATTTACGAATAAAGCACAAGTTTTAACTTTGTTTCTGCTTACTAAACAATTACTAAAATATACAGATGATTGTAGTCACTAAATTGTACATAAAATTCGCCATTTCAATTAACTTGAATCTTTATGCTTTTTTTTTGTTATATCTTAATAAACTTTCTTGTACGTAGATATCTTTCTCTAATTATGATATTTTCTTGGGATGTATTTTAACAAATATAATTAGTGGATCAGAGGACAGGACATTTTAAGGCATTTAATAAATATTTAATAAATACTAACTTGCTTCCTAAAAGACCTGCTAATACCATACATATATAACTACCAGGAAAATGTAAAAGAGTCTCAGATTGTCTTCCTGGCCATGAAGCACGTTATGGGGGTGGTGTGTGCGTGCGTGTGTGTGTGTGTGTGTGTAAATGTAGTTAATTTGAGAGACAAAAATTGTATGTCATTTAAAATTGAATTAATTAGGGGCACCTGGGTGGCTCAGTTGGTTAAGCATCTGCCTTTGGCTCAGGTCATGATCCCAGGATCCTGGGCTCCCTGCTCAGCAGGGGGTCTGCTTCTCCCTCTCCCTTTTTCCCTGCCCCCTGCTCATTCTCTCTCTTAAATAAATAAATAAAATCTTTAATAAAATAAAAATAAAATTGCATTAAGTAGACTATTAATAAGTTGAAAATATTTGCATAGTTTATGGGATACTAACATTTTTCCTTTTGGAAATGTTCCTACCATTGCTTATTTCTGAACAGGGACAAAATTTTTTTTTATTTATTTGTATGACTTTAAATAGTAAAGACCTTCCCAATATGTCTGTGGTATAGATAGAAATATTTTTCTAAAATACAGATTATACTCTTAAGTTTCATTACAAATAACAAAGGATCAGATTGTGTTGTACTGTAACACAAACGTGGAGTTGAGTTGAAGGTACAAGACTTGTTGAACTTCATTTATTTCTATAAAACAAGTGAAACAAGGCACAAAAACTTTTCTCTAAAACTTAAATTATGGCACACAGGAAGAGATTTTTAATCCTCACATATTTTTATTTTTTAAAAAAAATGTAAAGTTAGAGTAAACTATATTTTTATTTATTTATTTTTTTTAGGTAGGCTCCATGCCCAGCGTGGGGCTTGAACTCATGACCCTGAGATCAAGAATCGCATGTTCTACTGACTGAGCCAGCCAGGATCCCCTCCTCACATATTTTTGGATTGTATGTGTTGAGTCCCTATTTTTTAAAGATGGGGAAATTAGTACCTAACTTATTTTTGCTGCTTCTTTTCTTCCATCAACTATAACTTCTGTTATTTATCTTACTTTTGATATCATGAAGGTACATAGGACATTCATTTTTGTAACCATAATTTCTGGTTGTCTAGTCTTAGTTCTGTATTTAAGTGAATTCATTTTTATCAGAATTCTTTTTATCTTATTATAGTTTCTTCATCTTTGGTCATTTATTCTTCTTGAACTGAGTTTTTGTCTTCAAGGAGATTTTCAGAAAAAAAATCACGAAGGCTATGTGCTCTGAACTGCTTCATGTTTGTGACAGTGTGACTTTCTTTTGTAATGAAAGACCTAGTTAGGTGAGTGTAAGATTTTTGTGTCACATTTCCTTTCCTATGACCTTTCTAAATATGACTACCTAGTTTAAGGCCTTGACTAATGACTTGGATAAGTTATGCCCGTGATTTTCCTTTTTGTTTCTTTTGGGGGGGGCATAAACAAAATGTGGTTTATACATATAATAGAATATTTTTCAGCAATAAAAAATGAATGAATTATTCATATACATTATAATATGGATGAAGCTTCAAAATATTATACTGAATGAAGGTAACCCATCTCCAAATACCACATATTGTATGATTCCATAAAAAAAGAATGGAATGGAATGGGATATTGCTCGCAAAGGAGTGGGATGTGGAGATACGGAGCAGAAATTGGATTTTGTTTCTTTTTTTAAATTGGGAGACATTTTTTCTTCTTTTTCTCCTCTTCCTCCTGTTCTTCCTCTCTCTCCTCCTCCTGTTCCCCCTCCGCTTTCTCTTTTTCCTTCTCTTCCTCCTCCTTCCCCTCCTCCTCCCTCTCCTTCTCCTCCTTCTTCTTTCCCTTCTCTTTCTCCTTCTTCTTCTTCTTCTTCTTTCTTTTTCTTCCTCTTCCTCCTCCTCCTCTTTTCCTCCTCCTTTTCTTCTTCTGTATATTCAGATACTTTGGGCTTCTCGGATAGAAGCTATCTTTACAACAGATTTTTTATACTTGTGCCTCAGTTGTACCCTTTCTAAATCTTCAGGTAGCAATCTCTCTCTCTCTCTCCAACTTTTTTGAGGTATACTTAAAAAATAAAATTATATACATTTAAAATGTACAGTGTGCTGATTTGGTATAGGTATGCATTGTGAAAGGATCGCCACCTTAAATTAACCAATGTCCGTCACCTCACATAGTTACCTTTTGTGTATGTGTGGTGAGAATACTTAAGATGTAATCTCTTAGAAAATCAAATATATGATTTAATGCTATTAATAGACACCATGCTGTACATTAGATCCTCACATTTATTTATAACTGAGAGTTTATGCCCTTTCACATCTCCCCATTTCCCTCACCCCCCTTCTGACCACCACTATTCTATTCTCTGTTTCTGTTTGATGCTTTTATTTATTTATTTATTGAGATGGTTTGATTTTTTTAGATGATTTGCCTTTTTTTGCTTGAATTCCTGCATTATTCTTTCAACCATCAGTTTTAACAATTTCACCAAGTATGTGTTGCTGTTGATTATTCTGTTAATTTTATCTTATGATGTGGTTACACAATGAATGCTTTCATCAGATGATTTTTACTCAATTTCAAGAATTGTTTCTTTCTGTTACATATATTTTCATTTCTGTTGGTCCTGCTTTTTATTTTTTTTTTCAGAAGCATCTTTTTGATTTTTAATCTTCTATCTTTTGTCTTTCTTTTAACCATTTGAAATCTCCTTGATACTTTCCTTTTGTGTGATTTTTCTCAATCTTGAAATGTAAGATAGATCTTCATTGCCTTTTCTTTTTTCCTTTCCTTCATGTTGCAGTTTCTAATGAGTATTTCATCTATATAATGAGTTGAATTTTCTCTTTCTTCATTCATTGTCAGCTTATTTAGCATTTCTGTATGATCTATTATTTCCTGGATAATAAGTCACCTTAAATTTTTTTCAGACTCTGGAGACTAATTTATCTTAATTGTTCATCCATTTCTTGGTGTGTGCGGGGGGGGTATTTCCACTTCTACTGTATTAGCCAACTGCCTTGTCTTTTCTTATTACTCTCTCTTCCTCTTCCTGTCCCTCTCTCTTTCTCTTTTCTTTCTTCCAATCATGATTCAGTCTCTGGTGTGGGAATAAGTAATAACATTATCAGTCTGTAAGTCTAAGCTACACATTATTTTCTGGTTATCACCAATTTTTGATGGGGAAAGAGTCTAGTCATGTAAGCTTTTTGCTGACATATCCTGCAGACAGGGATGAGGGCAAGTTTCTCCTTTATGTGGGCTTTCCTCCCCTTTAAAAAATATATTATCTTTCTAGAAGTCATGCTTTCTGTTAGTGTTAGACATTTCAGAGGTCAGCGTGGTTCTAGTGAATCACTTAAGTCACAGGCTTCACATAGTGATCTCATGTTAGCCACCATCCTCCTCACGTAACCTATGGCCATTTTATTTGACTAGGAGGCCAGGACATTGAAAATGAGGTTGTGATCATATCTCTTCTTCTCCTCCTTTCTTCTTTTTGTGGTTTAAATCTGGGTACAGTGATACTGGTACTTCTTCAGACTACTCTGTACCTATTCCTTTCTATTCTTGAAATCAAAGTTTTGTTAGATGGACTTCAGGACTATGACACTTACTTTCTCAATGGTATTTGTTTTTTCTGAGGTACATGAAGGCTTGTGTCAGCCTTTGGCATTATGCTTCATTGCTCTTCAACCTTTACTGTAATTGGGATGTAATCTATAAATACGATTTGAGTTTATGATAGTTACTTTTTATCATTTAACACAGAAATTTCTTTTCTACTTTTTTCTGACCTTTTAATGTTTTTAGAGACCTAGAATAAAAATATCGTTGATCATAACTGTATCAGCTTTAACTAAAAGTTTTCAACTCTTCTCTTAACTAACCTAATATGGCTATTTATTTTTATATATATTATTTATTATTATATATAATTATATATATATAATTTAAAAATAATAAAAATGATTTTAAAACTAAAAAAATTCTTACTATAATCACTATTTATACTTGAGTTTTATTCATGGGATAAATCATTGTTCCAGTTTATTGAAATTTAGACAACACTTAATTTATGATTACAGCTTGAAATGTGGAAAATAAACAGAATTAAATTCCCAAGGTTTACTGAACTTTGTGAAAAGCTTCCAAAGCTCATTGGAAATGTTACAGAGAATTATTTTGGAATAAAGACTGGAAAGGCATCCTATAAATGTTTGCATAAAAGGGTAGGAAGGGTAATTAAGATTTTTCTTTATTAAAAGAGAATAAAATAGCAGTGGAAAGTTATGACAAGAGCAACCTAAATATTTTCACCTAGCAGATCATTGTTTGGGAAACTATTTTCTAATGAAAAGGTGGTTAGAAATAAAATAAAGAACTGTCATAAAAACACTTCTCTTTCCCTACTTGGTTGTAGCGGTGTTAAATTATTTCTATTCCAATGCAAATTATGTCTTGCAAAACTTGAATGGATATATTCTTACTTTGAGCAGTTCTTAACATAGTTACTATTTTCATTTTATTGTTATTTTTTACAATCCCAATCTAGGCAGAGAATGCACAAAGAGCTTTTTTTGATCTCAATATTTAAGGTAAATTTGGAAGCCAAACTAGTTAAAAACAATATATCACTACCTTTATCTCCAAAAGGCAGTTATTCACACGCATGCTCTGAAAACCATGACCTCTGAGGTCATGCCATTCCTCTGTACTCCTGTCCATTAAGATGAGAGTTTTCCCAGGAGAGAATATGGGAGCTAGTAGAGTTATCTTGGCAGAAAGAGCACAAAAGACACATGCTTGGACCTCACCGGAAGGAGGAGTATTTTCCTTTCTCTCCCGAGAGAGCAGAAAGTAGGAGCATCAGAAACCGAGCACCTGTATTTTCGTTTTGCTGCGGACTGAGTGTTTACTGGTGTGACTGTAACCTTTGGACAGGCAGTGTATGCTCTCTCTCTCTTGGGCTCTGTATTTTTAGGAACCAAGTAATTCAGCTTTTCAGGAAGGAATATATCAGAATACGAAAGACGAAGAAATGGGTGGATTCTGAGGAAAATGAGTTAGATGCATTATTTGCACTTCAGCGTATTTACTGTGAAATGAAACTACATTGTTTCTAAACAACCCCTTATACTGCAAACCAGCTGAAGGTCAGAAGAATGAAAACAGCAGCCGGATATGTGGTAGACGCATCTAGAAATTGGACTTTCAGAGGGCTTATGCAAGGTCAAAGGGTGGCTACATAAAATAATGTCATACTGTTCGTATAAACTACATTATGTGCTATTCTGAAATGGGACACATTTTCTATTAGCTGAAAATCACTGTGTATCACATAAGTGGCATCATATGTGGATGACAGAATTGCATCAATGCAAAAAATACAGTCAACACAGTGAAATCAATATAGGTCCTTTTTTGTATTTAATTCTGAAGGTACTTTAAAACCTGTATTGCCTCTAAATTACACTGACTAATATTTTACTACATTGATAAGGGTAAATCAGGATTACCATATTCCAGAATGTTAATCAAATGAAACATTTCATGTGTACCATACAGAATTATATGTTGACTCTTGTCTTAAAAAACAAATAAAGCATTGATTTAATAGTCTTATTTTATAGATGTAGAAACTGAGACCCAGATGTGCTACTTTCTCATTCTCCCACCAACTAGACTTCTCTGGTACTCACTACGTCATATTGTCTTTCCTGGCAATCCATCAATGTGGAAAAGAAATATATTGGAGATGCTTGGTTGGGGATACTGGATGCTATGCTAAGTAAAGGATGAAGGATAACAAGACTTTACTGAATTAGTTAACGGACGTGAAAGCATTTTTTTATGCACTGTATGTATCCCTACAAATTATGAGTACATAATTCTAAAATCCGACTTGTTTATCATTAGTATTTCTTCTCCCAGTGCCATCTGCTTATGCTCACACTAGCCAAGGGATTCTCCTTCCCCAGGCCTCATGGTCTCAGGGTTTTCTCCCTTATAGGACAATGCAGGTAGTGGCCTATAAGTTAGCATGTATTTTTCTGCGTGTAACTAAAAAACTTACTACCAAATGTTTAGCTAATAAAGACATTTAACTATCTCACATAGCAAAAAATGGTGCCTATGAGACATTCAAGTGAAAATGTCAAGTTAGACAGCAGGACTTCAAGTCAGCAGTTCTCAGAAGAGGCCAAGCTGGAGATGTGGGATGAGAGGGGATAAGATTGCTTAGGAGGACTGACTGGGGAATAAAAAGGGACCAGTGCTGAGCCCTGGCCACGCCATATTTAGACATCAGGAAGAGAGGGGAGACCATAGGGGTTAGAGAGCACGAGCTAGAGAAAACAGGAAAGTGATATCCTAGAAGGGATGTCAGGGAAGGAGTGGTCAGCTGTATCAACAGGTGCTCGGATGTCAAGAAAACAACTAGCTAATATAGTATCTGTTCCATATTTTAAAATTCCTTAAACTTAATGGACAGTTTTAAATATTGGGAATTTTAATCATCCCATCTGTTGATTAAGGGACCTGTCTTGGGGTAGGGAAGAGTTTTGTGTCCTTCAGATCTCACCTCTAAGTGACTACCTATTAAAAAAAAAGTGAGATAAAAGTAAAATCTCCCAATCAATATTTCAGGTAGAGTATTTTCTTACTCAGTGACTTGTGAGGAAAGGTACCGAGAGATTACTGCACTAATTCAGAAAAACAAACTGAAGAGCTAGATTTGAAGAGAGGGAAGCAAAGGCAAGAAAATGAACTTTTTTTTTTGAACTTTCAAGATAACAAATCATCTGGGCTGCTACGTATTAAATACCTCATTTTATAAGTTCAAGCTATATCTCGTTAAAGCACGATGTTGTGGTACAACATCGCCAAGGCCCAAGGCCCCAAAGATCACTAGGTTATTGCAAACTCCTGGCTCAGGATCTGTTACACAAGCCCTGTGGAACAGGAAGAGAAACCTACAGGTACTAAGCACGCGCTCATGACCAATCACTATGCACTCTCACATCTGTTACCTCTTTTAATACTGAAATGGCCTTGTCAAGGGGTATTTCCAAGCCCTCTTTGGAGCACATAAATTATATTCCAGAGCAGTTAGGTAGCTTGTCCAAGGTTACACAACTAGTAAGTACTGAGGTCAGGGTTTGAACATACATCTGTCTGACTCAGACTCCCTAACATCTCCTTTCTTACTGTGTGAGAACTTTCTGTCTCTTTAATCTCCTTATGCTGCCTTTACACATTCAGGCATGTGTAGAGGAGAGCAAACCAGGTGTTCCTCTGTCTAGGAGGGTTTGGAGATCTGTTTAGAGCTGAGGCTGCTGATTAGTGAAAGATCTTCACTGATGATTCATTCAGATAGATTTTTGGCTTCAGAGGAATGCCAAAGGGGGCCAAGTCCAGGTGAGACTCCCCAAGTACACTGTAATCATGGGACCAGAGGAGAAAGAGTGTCTCAGGGCACATTCTATTTTTGTCTCAAACCCTCTCGTGTCTAAGGAAGTTGCCTCTCCTCAGAGTCATTCCATAGCTTCAAGGCATTCCCAAAGAAATTGAGGACTGTTGGTGTGAACCAGATAGTGGGCCAGCAAGTCTGTGGCATTTGGGTTCTCCTTTATCATAAACTGCACCTTAAAGAAGACAGATTGTGTGTGTGTGTGTGTGTATAAAGAGTATATTATATTCATAAGAGTATATAGTTGAATTGTATCCCTCCAAAATTCATATGTTGCAGTCCTAACCCCCAGCACCTCAGAATGTGACTTCATTTGAAAAAAAAAGTCGTTGCAGATGTAGTTAGTTAAATTAAGATGAAGTCATTATGGTCAAACTAAATCCAATGTAACTGAGGTCCTTATAAAGAGGGGAAACTTAAACATAGAGACAAGCACACAGGGAGACTGCCATGTGAAGATAAAGGTAGGGATGCTTCTCTAAGCCTAGGAGTGTTAAAGATTGCCAGCAAACCTGTGTGTGTGTGTGTGTGTGTGTGTGTGTGTGTCTGTGTGTGTGTGTCTGTGTGTGTGTGTCTGTGTGTGTGAGTGTGTCTGTGTGTGTGTGTGTCTGTGTGTGTGTGTCTGTGTGTGTGTGTCTGTGTGTGTCTGTGTGTGTGGTGTTATTTATATCTTTTTTTCTGATGAGTTTTAGTTTCTGTTGGAAAGTTCCAGATTGTCTGGGACACCGCTTCATCCTNAGTGAGTGTGTCTGTGTGTGTGTCTGTGTGTGTGTGTCTGTGTGTGTGTGTCTGTGTGTGTCTGTGTGTGTGGTGTTATTTATATCTTTTTTTCTGATGAGTTTTAGTTTCTGTTGGAAAGTTCCAGATTGTCTGGGACACCGCTTCATCCTATAACCTGATTACTATAATGTTTTTTAGAATTCTCTATCCATAGTGTTTTGTTTCTTAACATTTTATCATCTTTCCTGGATCTCAGTCAATAGTCAGCAAATACAATATGAATTTGAATCTATCTTTTATAGTTTTGGCTATCATCAGTGTATATACTATATGTTATAGTTGAGTGCTAAGAACTAAAGCAAGAGTGAAAGCGAGTAAATGGACAGAGAGAGGGGGCTGTATGTGATCCAGAAAGAGGACACATCAGTTTTCTCACTGACCAGGTCAATGCTTCATGAAGAATAATGCGCTCTGTGTGAGCAAGCACTTATCACTTTCATCAGGAGGAAGACTGGCTTCTCTCTGGGTGACGGAAATGATAAATAATCTTAGACAGGATAGGCTGTTTATTACACACTGGTGCATTCACAAAGCGCTTGGTCAACTCTCCTGGAACAACATAATTGGACCAGCTGTCCATTCTGGTCCTCAAAAGTTTTTTGACACAGGAGGGCATTCTGTTGGCAAAGTCATGAGCATGAGTGATGTAATTCATATCACAGTGTAACATTCAGAATCAGACTAGGGGTCTCCTGGTGACTTGATCCTTTCATATTATTTCTTAGACCCTCAAGTAGGTATTAGCAGTCATATCATTGTAGAGTAGAATTTTCTGACTCCTTTACAGAACCACAAGTGGGTATCAGATGGAAGTCTGTACCTCCACATATTATGTGCAATCTATTTTCTCTATGTGTACGTGTACATTTTAATAGTGAGACTCCATAGGGCGCCTGGGTGGCTCAGTTGGTTAAGCGCCTGCCTTTGGCTCAGGTCATGATCCCAGGGTTCTAGATCAAATCCCGCATCAGGCTCCCTGCTCAGCAGGGAATCTGCTTCTTCCGCTGCCCCTCCCCCTGCTTGGGCACGCGCTCTCTCTCTGTCTCTCTCTCTCTCGCAAAATAAATAAAATCTCTTAAAAAAAATAGTGAGACTCCATAGTTTTCAGTGGAATCTCCAAAGGTTCTATGCCATTTTGCCCCCATGAAAAATAACACATAGGCAATTTCCATTGGAATTCTCTAAACACATTCACCATTGGCCTTGTTTTTCTTTTTGCTGATGTCATCACGGAGGAGGTGCCAAAGATACATTTTTGTGAACACCATTTTTTTTTAAAGATGTTATTTATTTATTTGACAGAGAGAGACACCCAGCGAGAGAGGGAACACAAGCAGGAGGAGTGGGAGAAGAAGAAGCAGGCTTCCAGCGGAGGAGCCTGATGTGGGGCTCGATCCCAGAATGCCAGGATCATGCCCTGAGCCAAAGGCAGACGCTTAACTGAGCCACCCAGGCACCCCATGAAAACCATTTTTAAAAGCACCAGGGATCTCAGGTGATGTGTGTACCATGTACAGTCCTAGGAGAGAAAACAGTTCCATGTTACAGAATACTGCAGCATGCATGAATGGCTGGGCCACGTAATAGGTATTCCACCATCCTGGCCAAATGACATTGATTGCTAAATTCATCCAGAATTCTAAGAATATTAAAGTTGTCGTGTGTAAATTCAACTACATTCATGCCTATATTCAAGAACTTTTGTCTCTGATAGAAAGTAGACATGATTCTAAGCCATCGTCATTAACCAGGTGCCTGCAAATCAGTGTCTTGTTGGAATCCATCTCAGTTTCACATGGGGAGCTAGATTTCCGATTGTTAATAATAGTACCCACGTGTCAGCTAGATTCCTCAAAACGGTGAGTATTCTTTGAAGAAGTTTGAGACAAAACATTCTGGGTTAATGGTCTTATCTTACTGATAACAGATGCTGAGATACAGGGTCAAAACTTGTTTATTAAAGTTTGTTATGTTTTTATAAGTTGCCAAGGAAAAGACCAGATATAACACTTTCAGAGTGGAGTTAGACTTTGTCCAGCGTGAGGGAAAAGGGTCAAGTTAAACCTGGGTAGGATCCAGCCTAATACCCTATGGATAATTTGATTTTGACAACTGTTTCAAGTTAGTTCAGGTATTTAAGAATTTCAAAAAGTGATATTTAAAAACATGAATAAAATTCAACATGTGAGTACTGGGGAAGCTACTATCTTCAGGAATGGCAAAGAAAGCTATTAATACCCTAAATATATAATCACCTCTTAAAAATACATATGAAAAATTTTCCCACGATTGAAAAATACCCATAAGACAGTTCACAAAAGAATAAACACAATTGAATGATTAATACATGGAAAAAATTTGATTTCACTAGTAGTTAAAGAAATTCAAAATATTTGTAGTTGTTATTTTCATGCCTTGATATTTAAAGGTTAAAAGTGATAATACTAAGTATGGCAAAAGATTTGGAGTGATGGTGCTCTCATGAATGGCGCCATTTGTTTGGATGGCAATCTGTCAATAGATCACAAAAGCTTTAAAAGATGCCTACCTTTTGAGCAAGAAATTATATTCATAAAAATGTAACCTAAGGAAGTGATTAGTGGAAAAGATATTTTTGTAATAATATTTGTAATAACAAATAGTTTAAAAAATCTCTTCAATCACCAAAAATAAGGATTGTTGGGGTGCCTGGGTGGCACAGTGGTTAAGCGTCTGCCTTTGGCTCAGGGCGTGACCCTGGCATTATGGGATCGAGCCCCACATCAGGCTCCTCTGCTATGAGCCTGCTTCTTCCTCTCCCTCTCCACCTGCTTGTGTTCCCTCTCTCACTGGCTGTCTCTATCTCTGTCGAATAAATAAATAAAATCTTTAAAAAAAAAAAAAAAAGAAAACCTCTTTAAAAAAAAATAAGGATTGTTTAGTTGTGATGCTATCAAATAATAGAATATTAAACAGACTTTAAAGATTTAAATGTGGAATTAAGTTTACAGCATAGGCACATTTTCTACTGTGTTGCAAAGAAATAGAAAACAGATTATGATACTATAAAATATGATCAAATATTTGCATAAATACAGCCATCTTTCTATCTATCTACAAAATGGGGGAAAAATCTAAAAGGGTATACACCAAGTGTTAATGATGGTTATTTCAAAATAGTAGAAATATGACTTGTATCTATATTCAGTTTTGCTTCTGTGTGTTCAACTCTTTCTACAGTGAGCATCCGTTGTTTGTATAACAGAAGTAAAAATGAATTTTAGAAATTCTGTGTGCATTTTCCTTCATTCTTCTAGCATGGGCAAACTATTTGAAGACTCTGGGTACTAACTTTTAAGTGTATGTATGTTGAAGAGAAAAAAATACTGAAGTGCTTTCTGATCCTCAACACTGAAAAAGAGAGTTTGACAATTTATGATCAAGTTGAGTAAATAAGTAAAGTTGGAGGAATTTTGTTGAGTAATATAAACAGTAAATAAGACTTCATCAGAAGATTGAGAATAACAAAGGGGTCAATTTGGGAAATTTGGATTTTCCAAGTACCTGTGGAAGGTGATTTAATTCAGGTGATGTTTATCTGGCTAGTTTCATCAAACAGAAAATTGTTTTATGGCAAAATTGTTCTACCTTTCAGATTAGAGTTCTTCCTCATTTGTCATCTTATCCATTGTTATGTAGCCAACTGAAACCTTATATGGAGTAACTAAGCACAGAACTACTACTGGAACCAAAGAGCAGAGAGAACAAAAGTTTTACTTAACCATAGCAACAAGAAGAAACCTCTTCTAATTTCCATAGATTTAAAACCTGCTGCAGAATTTGCTATGTTGGCATTAGCTGACCCTTACATAGTTCCGTGTAGACTTAGCTGAAGTCTGTTGGAAATATTTTCTTGGTAGCAGCCACATAGCTTAGAAGGGGAGGAAAGGGTTTGATCAATAAGAACGTTGACAGATATGGTTTTAAAGGCTCCTGACTACTCCAGGTTGTTCAAAGAAAGGTTATTTAGGGTAATCCCAGTTCATGCTGCCAAAATTTCACAGAGTGCCTTAGGAAGGTACAGGTGTCCAAGAAAGTTTTCTTTTCTTACCTTGCCCCTCACCTGATATCTTTAAGCAAGATTCTATATGCAGATTGCCAGAGGGCTCTAATGTTTCCACATCTTAGTCTTGGGAACGAAGAATAAATTAAGCCAGTGTGGAAGACAAAAATGGGAAAAGGTTTGATATTACCTTACTCAGCTTTTAATCAATAAAATTGGGGTTTTTTTCCAATGGACAGATAAAATCCTGCCTTAGAAATTTCTATGAAGCACTTATTGGATTGAGTTGTTTTTTTTCCTGTTCTGTTTATCCATGTTATTAAAACTTCAGCAAACGTAATTTGACAAAATCATAATTATATTAAAGTAAGTTAATATTTTAAGCCAACGTTTGCTATAGTTTTAAAACGACTTTGTTTTAGAATGTAGAAAGGCAATAAAGATTATCCATCATCTTCTTGTCCAGAGATGATCACTTTTAATATTTTTATATATTTTAATCTATGTGTCTTTACATACATAACAGTTTTGCAAATTGGGGTCAAATTTGCATACTGCTTTGTAACTAGATTTCTAAGTTTTAAATCGAAGCTATGAATATTTAAAACATTCCTCAGGTACCTGGCTGGATCGGTCAGTTAAGCATCCAACTCTTGGTTTTGTCTCAGGTCATGATCTCAGGATTGTGTGGTTGAGCCCCGCCGCATCGGGCTCCATGCTGGGTTTAGAGCCTGCTTAAGTTTCTCTCTCTCTCTCTCCCTCTGTCCCTCCCTCCCCAAAACAAAACAAAACAAACAAAACAAAACAAACACACACACACAAATTTCTGAAATATTCTTTGAGAGAAAAAGAAAGCTACATACTATTTCTTTATTTCCCCAAAAACTTTTATTAAAAAACCGAGGAGGTATGATGCTGTATCCTTTTTCAGAAAAGCCTCTTATACAAATGGAGGCTGTGGACACCACCTCGCACCTAAGCTGAGGATATTCTCTTTTCAAACTTGAGTTTCCCCAGAATTTGTCATGGCTTGGTCTTGGATCAAACTCTTGGCACCAATGTCCTGGCAGGAGTGCTGGATGCCAGTGGTCCTGGATTAGCAAGTCCAGCTGATACTTATCACCTTCATGAGTATCTATGGCTGCCCCACAACTGCTGCTTCTTGGCATCTTTGGAGGCCAGTAGGTAATCCCGGTTCTTCTTCAGGTCTGTCGGGGCAATGATGGCTACCATTTCATCATCTTCGTTTGTAACAGGCAACCTTCCCTTCTTGCTGCACTGCAGAATTTTGTTCGCTTCCTTCAATGTGATGCCTGCAGGGCTACCACCAGGTCTTCCTCCTTCATCGTGATCCCTTCCAAAAACCAGCCGCGCTCCTCCTCCTTGAAAAAATCAACTCCCCATCCAGCCTGTGTTGGTGTTTGGGATACATGCTGGGCTTTGGCTTCAAAAACATCCTGCACTTGATCCCTGGGACTGAGGACTCAGGGTCAGTGAGGAATCCCTGCTCATATTTCTTCACTTTCTGAACTTCATTGGCTTGGACCTCAGGTGTACAGTTGTGATGGATAAGCCAATACGTTCTGTAAGGACCTTAGCAGGGGCCATGCCAGCCTTCGTGACTGTCTCCATGGTTGAGGAAACCAGTGGGGTCTTCAGAGTGATCTTTTTTTTTTATTTTAACATTTTTTAAAATTTCATTTTATTTTTATTTATTTTATTTTATTTTATTTTTTTAAAGATTTTATTTATTTATTTGACAGAGATAGAGACAGCTAGCGAGAGAGGGAACACAAGCAGGGGGAGTGGGAGAGGAAGAAGCAGGCTCATAGCAGAGGAGCCTGATGTGGGGCTCGATCCCGTAACGCCGGGATCACGCCCTGAGCCGAAGGCAGACGCTTAACCGCTGTGCCACCCAGGCGCCCCTCATTTTATTTTTAAATAAACTCTACACCCAACATAGGGCTCAAACTCGTGACCCTAAGATCAAGAGCTACATGCTCCACTGACTGAGCCAGCCAGGCACCCCCCCACCCCGCCCCGAGTGATCTTTTTGATCAGAGCAGAGGTCAGGCCTACCTGGTCTGCAGTGAAGTCAGCATACCTAGAGAGAATGTGAAAGTCATTGTAGGTGACGCCATCCCCACAGTTGAACTGCTGATGTTCTATGAGCCCATTGTCTGGGACATAGATGTGCCCCCACTAATCAGGTTGGGGCCATGGCCAGTGTGTGGCAAAGCCACGTGTGTCTGAGGACCTGGCTGCAGAGCAGTATTTCTTAATTTATGCAAATCCCCTATAATACAGATATGTGAAGAAGAAATCAGTGATCTAAGGCACTGTGAAGACACAGTGGCTAGTAAGGTACAGTCTGTGACCTCAGTCAGCTTGTATTCTAGTGGCGAAAGGGCCAGAGAGGAGTAAGCAGAAATGAAGATATCTATCATGAGCCGTGTAAGAAGAGAGAAAATCCAGGCCATGGTCATGGGGTGTCAAGGAATAAGATGGCACCTCTGATTTGGAGGGTCAGAAGGGAGTGATATAGTCGTCAGTATGATGGCAGAATGCTTCGTATGCCATGTCTTTGTGGCCAAGTTCGAATGAGTTAACACCTATTAACTGCCTAAAAGAGTGCCTAACATGTACTCAGTGCTCAGAAGGTTCCACTGTTATTAGTGTTGTTGTTATTGTCAATACTGTAATTGTGTGGCAATTGAAAGAAAACACTGGCTACGGTACCATTTATATGAGCTCTCTTCCAGCTTCAGCCCCAAATTCAACAGGCCGTGCATTTTCTCCAGCAAATGGGCTTCGAAACTCAGCTACTGTATCCACTGATATCAAGAAGTCAAGCTGGCTGCCATCCATTAGGCCCCTGTTAACATTTCCCCTCCAATTTTCATTTGCCTAAAATGATCCAAGGAGCCATAAACTTGAAGAGAGTAGTTAATTCTTCAATAAAATAGGCCCATGGTCCTCCATGCCGG
This sequence comes from Ailuropoda melanoleuca, assembly GCF_002007445.2. Lineage (NCBI taxonomy): Eukaryota > Metazoa > Chordata > Mammalia > Carnivora > Ursidae > Ailuropoda > Ailuropoda melanoleuca. The sequence goes on from NC_048223.1 coordinate 27,628,180, forward strand.
TTTAATAACTGCATTTCCATGCTTTTCGAATCACTTACAAATATGCATTTTAAACCAGTGACACTTATTTCATTTTATTATTGTTCCCACTCTGTTAATATGTGTTTATCTTATTTCAGTCTCTGTAGCCTTGAAACAAGTACTTATTAATCAGAAGCCATTTAAATGCTGATATGCCATGTTCTACGTTAAGGAAACTAAAAGTGCACCAAGCAGACAACTACACGTAGGTGCTTTTCCAACTTTTTTTTTTTTCAATGATTTTTTATTATATTATGTTAGTCACCATACAGTACATCCTTGGTTTCCGATGTAAAGTTCGATGATTCATTAGTTGCGTATAACACCCAGTGCACCATGCAATACGTGCCCTCCTTACTACCCATCACCGGTCTATCCCATTCCCCCACCCCCCTCCCCTCTGAGGCCCTCAGTTTTTTTCTCATAGTCCATAGTCTCTCATGTTTCATTCCCCCTTCTGATT
>NC_048223.1:27631761-27639255 GCF_002007445.2 Ailuropoda melanoleuca
AAAAAGAAATGATAGCATGAAATAATTTAAAAAGGGATCTTAAAAATTGTGAGAACTGCTCATGACATTTTTACAGTTTGCCCTTGGCAAATTCTCCTCCATCATCCCTCTCTTATAGATAAGCCATCAAACAGCTTTGCTAACTGACTCAGAGCCCTCAGGTGGTGGGAGTTTGGCAACATCAGAATGGTGGACAAATTAGGAAGCGTCACAGGAATTACATATTCAGAGACTCAGTTAAGCAGAATGAATATCATGGGCCTAAAATAAATGAATACAAAATAAAACAATAGGCAAGAAAACAATAGATTTCTTTGTTACTAGGATTAGTCAGTTTGCACTGGATTTTTCAATTACTTCAATGCCAAGAGAGTAATCTTCGAAATTACACCCATGTACCTCAACTGAGAAATATTAAAAGCTCTTTAGAAATGTTTCCAGGCAGTATGTTTAAATATTTATGAACAATTTCTATAAATGACTGCTGGCCAGTTGTAATAATTAGGTGTATTCAGATGATATAATAATCTTCCCATCGCTTGAAAATGTGCTGACTATGTAATACTCACCCTGAAACAGCCTCTGCTTAGTGTGCTGACCTGCTTTTTCTTTCTGGAAAGATTGGCTTTTATTTTTAGTTAAATTTTTAAAAAAACTTCTTAGTTGAAGTGTAACTCTTATATAAAGTAAATTCACAAATCTTTATGTATAGCTTAGTACACTTTTCCACATGTACACACCCATCTGAACTCCACCCAGATCTAGGTATTTCTAGTGCTCCAGAAGGTCCCTTGTCCTCTTCTAAGGAAACAACTCCACCTTAAGTTAACTGTTGTTCTGATTTCTATTACTGTTGATTATTTTTTCATTTTTCTGAACTGATGTAAATGGAATCAGATGGTAATGATGTTTTCATGATTGGGTGCTTTCACTCAAAATTATGTCTTTATGATTCATCTACATTGTTGCATTTGGTAGTAATCTGTCTCTTTTCATTGCTGTGTAATATTCTATTGTAGGACTAAATCATAATTTTCTTTTCATGGACATTGGGTCATTTCCAGTTCTTAACTCTTATTAATGAAACCACCATGATCATTCTTGTACAGACAACACCCATTTCTCTTGGGTATAAACCCAGGAGTGGAATTGCTGTGTCAAAGGATATATGCTTATTTAGCTTTAATAGCCACTGCTGGATTTTCAAAACGATTGTACCAATTTATACTCTTATCCAAAAGGCTGGTTTTTTAAATGAGAGAACATACATTGTATGCTTTCAAGTCATGCCTTGCTCAACACTGGATTCCTGGGGATGTTTTGTCTATAGTTATTTAGGCAGGCATGAGTGATCTAGAGAAGAAAGTTTTTCACTTGTCTGATTTATTTTCAAATTCAACTATGTATTTACCCATCAGGAAAAGATGGCTCATGTAGGAAGCAACTTAATATATAGGGCCAGTTTCTTTAACCCCAAATAATACATTTCTTTTTAAACCTTTAGTCTTTCTAAGTCAAAAGTGATGCATATATTCAATTTTAATACAGATTAGCAAAATGCCATCCCAAGATACATCTCCAGCTGATTTGAGTGCAATTCCCAAACTCCCAAGTAGTTGGCTGCAGTACTCTTTTTAATCATCATTTTACTGGCCTTAAATAATGCCTATTTTGGTTAATATTTAATTAACTACAAATAAAATTTAAATAGTTCCATAATTCTGTTCACCATTTGGAGTTATCACTTTGAAGATAACTTGTTTACCTCATTAGCCCATATTACTTTTGCTATATAAAAATTTTTTTATGTAGAAAATCTATTAACATGTCTGCCACATTTGTTTCAAATATTCTCCTTTTTTATTTTTAGCAAATTGGTATTTTCATTATCCAAGTCTTTATTTATCCAGTTGAATGTTGTGATTTTTTTCACATATTCTTCATAATTCTTATTAAATTCAGTCCTGATGTTTTTGCATGATTGCTGCTACCTCGAGTTGAATTATTTTGATCATATTACTTTATTCATTATGGTATACACTAAAATATTGTTGATTATTAATATATATGGAAGAAATTGATATTAATTTATAAATGTGGCCAACACTCTCCCTAATAGTTACTTTTAATTCACACACATTTTCAGTTGATCCTCTTGGTTTTTCCAGCCAGATAACCAAGTTATATGCAAATTATGACAATTTTCTTATTTTCAACATTTATAGCTTTTATTTTGTTCTATTTGGAACAGTGGAACACCTTTAGAACATTAGAAAATCATAGTGAAAAAGGAAATCTCTTTTTTTACTTAGCTTAATTTATTTCACTATTAATGATGGCATTTGATTTGAGTTATGTTTTTCCAAAGTCATATTAAGAGAATATCTTATTTCTTCTGATGTGTAAAAGACTTTTTGTCAGGCATAGGTAATAACTTTTACCTAAAACATAGAAACTTGTCTTGAGATAGTCATGTGACTCTTTAAGTAAATGGTAAGTTGATTTATATTAATATAACTGAACTGCTCTTGCATTTAAAGTATAAACTCTACTTTGTCATGGAGCATTTTTCTCTTTATATAACCTGGAATTGAATTTCTAATGTTTGGTTGAGAAGTTTAGACTTTATATTTGTAAGTAAGATTATATGTCCACAGTTTTCTTGCTTGGTAATCCTCTTAGGTTTTTCTATCAGAGTTATGTTAGCTTGGTAAAATAAATATGGTAGCATCCATTCTTTTCTTTATTCTGTGAAATATTTGCACTGGTAAATGCCATTTCTATTTTCTTCCAATAATACCTCTATTACACATTACTATATGCCAGGTACTGTGCTGGGTATTGGAGACACATACATGAGTAATAAAGATATGGTGGCTTTTTGAGAAGAACTTACAGTGGAATGTGTTCCTTAAAAATTTGAAAGAATTAGCCTGGCCCAATTTTGGGGGGAGTGGAGGAAAGTACATGCAATTTTTGACAAATTTTCTTATTTTTTTTCCATTTTAGTGGCTATATTCCAGTTTTCTACTTCTGTCATTTATATTCTCTTGAAAATCATTCCTCTCAAGGAGAGCTTGGTAGTGCCTTTTAAAAATTAGTCTTCTCAATCTATGGTTATATCTCAGCTCCTAATTTGTATGTTTCAGCTTTCTCTGTTTTTCTTTCCTTTGAATTCAAGTGATATTACCGTGTGTGTGTGTGTGTGTGTGTGTGTGTGTGTGTGTGTAATATAAAGTGAGGAACAAATTACCCTCTTATCACCACAGTTTTGTTACATTATCAATAATTTGCCAACTCTGGGAGGGAATACATTGAAGATGATAGGTTTTTTAAAGATCCCTGTGCTGTGTGACCTTGGGCAAAGAATTTAGTTCTTGCCTGGGGATAGGTTCCCTAATCTATTACTTGAGAAGAATATGAATTTCTTAAGACCAGGAGCCGTATTTCTTGGATCTGCCAGTACCTGGGACAGTGTCTTTTGCGGCAGGCTTTCAATAGCAATTTGTTGGATTGAGTTCCCTGCTGAAGGGCAGAGAGCTTGATGAGATGATTTCTTGAGGAACATTCCAGGTCTAAGAGCTATGACACTATATTAGAGGAACAATTACTGTATGAGAAAGTAAGTAAGTATTGTCAAAGAGTTAGACATCACAGAAATATATAGACCAACTGGGTTTTCCTTCTTATAAATCGTCCAGCAACATCATCACTCACTCTTAATTTAATCATTAACTAACTACATTGTTGGGAAAATATGAATTATTTTATTCTGAATATTATAAAGTCAATTCTTTTAGCCATCGCTTTATAAGGGAAAAATTAAAGTTTAACCATATGACCACAAATAAATAACAAGTTGTTTCACACTTGTGCTTAAATCAATGAATTTTCTGGTATCAGTATTTTTTTGTTAGCTAGTTTTCCTAAAGCTCGGCCTTCAGTGTGTGTCCAAGTAGGTAATTCATATGATTTTGAAAAAGAGATAGAGGGAAAAAAAGAACATATGCTTTAATACATTCATGGTTCCCTATTAGGTATTAACTTGAGAGTGAACTTGACAAGTTATGAAAGTAAGACACATCTCTGTATTATTCCCTCTTACTAACAGGCACTGATCCATGGCTATCTTCGTGTTTTTGTTTTCCTTTGTGGAACATTTTCTTCCACATGAAGGTTGTATTTCCAAGAGCAATGCTTAGTGACTTTATTTTATAATTTTCATTTACTTTAGCTACGAATGGTAAATATTTTCTCTCACAATCACCCACAGTGAATAAATGTATATCATCAACACTAGATTTGGGGCAAGCTGTGCCACATCCAGCTCTCATGTAAGCGATCACTCACTAAAAATTCCATGGAGATATAATAATATTGAAAAAACTAAGTACTTGGGTGCCTGGGTGGCTCAGCAGTTAAGTGGCTACCTTCAGCTCAGGTCATGATCCCAGGGTCCTAGGATGGAGTCCTACATCAGGCTCCCTGCTCAACAGGGAGTATGCTTCTCCCTCCCTCTCTACGTTGCCCCCTCAATTCACGCTGTCTTTCTCTTAGTGTCACTGTCTCTTAAATAAATAAATAAAATCTTTAAAAAAAAAAGAAAAGAAAAAACTAAGTACGATTATAATTTTGTAAAGAGTATTGGTCATATTAAGTAATATTTCTTAAATCTATAGATTTTTGAAGGATCTTATCAATTTGTTACATAAGCAAGATCAAGAAAAACAAGATCCTCCAATTTAACTTAATGTTCATATTTAATTTTTCAAAATTATCATTTCGATGAATTCTATGAATAGAAACTCTAATAGTAAAAGAACTTCTCCTTTAGATCCAAGCCCATTTTAGCTTTTAAGATGGCAAGGTGATTGATGAGTAACCCAAGATTGTTTTCATCTGGATATTTTTCTCTCCGAAACTAAGGCAGTTTTCTCTTTGAAGCAAAATAAATGCATATGATCATCTATATGTCTTATTTGATTAAACACAATAAAGACATCCTGCAGACCTCTTCCAGCAAACAGATAAAAGAAGAACCTACAGGCAAAAGTGATCATGTGTTTTGGGGGAAAGGGGGTAATGGCTTGAGATAAGGAACTCACTCCTGATACCCAATAACTTTGCTTCTAATATGATGGATTCTCAAAAGCATTATGGCAAAAACCTTCTTCAGTTCTCAGTATCCCATCCTGTGAAAAGAGGGAGAGGTATGTAATACCCAAGGTTTCTTCTAGTTCAGATATTCGGTAATGCGCTAGTTTTGTTTGTTTGTTTGTTTTGAACTCTCATAATTGGTGTTCTTACCTGGAGCAATTGTTGGGAAAAGAAGATAAACTATAACCTGAATGACAAGGATATTTAAGGAAAAGGGCACTAGGGTGAAGAGGCAGTAGGTATATATCATCATTCCATGAGGTTTTGGGCTCTCGGCTTCGTTCAGAATTGATGGTTAGAAATATTTATGTGTGGCAGGAAGCTGAAGAAATGTAAATCAGAAAGAGCTGGTGGGCTCTGAGCTCCTGATTTTCATTACGTGGAGAAGCATGAAAGGTCCTTTACGTCTGAGCTCTTCCACTCACTTTCTTTAAATGACAATGCTCACTGATAGACTTCAGTGATTTTACTGAATACCAAGGTGAGCAGAATTGTTCGTGTGGAATAATGTCTGCAGAAACCCCCTTCTGAAGCCCTGACACTTTTCCCCTTTTCCAAGTAATCCACATTATGACAGCACTTGGCATGAAAGTGAGTTTTCCATTTCGTCGCTTGCTAAATTGAAGCTCTTTGATAAATGGCATACACGCCACACAATGGTATATACAAATGCTGTGATGTTTGACAGAAAGCAATTTGAAAGCTTTTACTTTTGCATTTCGTATACTTATAGTCCAAGTTAGCTTGGGAAGTGGCTGGGATGTCATACCATATGCATGCCAATATAAGCTTGAGTATACATTTCATGTGGAAAGGAAGTGTAAGTGTGTATTCTAGTTGCAAACCAAACCAACAAAGAAAACCCCCATTGTGTATTCATCTGCTATAGGATATCAAACTTCACTGTGCATTTTGGATTTAGAAATTTTATAAGAAATTCATCTTGCATGCTTTTCAAAAACAGGATGGATTTTAAGCATCACACTGACACTTTTCATAAAATAACGACGGTGGGTATGATAGACAGTTTATACTTTGATCTTGCTTGACTCTTATCTTTCAAAAAATGGAGCTCTGAAGATCTTCAACTTTAAAAAATGCTGACAAAGTACATGGGTTCCCACCTTGTGCAACCACACCCTTTTGTTACATTTTTGGTCTTGCAGTTGTCAAATTTAACCTTCCCTAGGACCTTGTAAGAGAAAAATACCTAGTTACTCTTGAAAAAGAATTATATTAGGTAAAAGATGATGGAAGCGCAGAAATAATAGCTAATTGTCAGTCTTGGTTGCAAGTCAATAAATTTATGCTCATGTGATTTTGCTTGCAAATTTAGTGTGACTGTGTCATGTTTTATGTTATTCTCTTTCCCAATTAAAACAATAAAGAGGAAAAAAATGGGAAATAAACACACACACACACACACACACACACACACACACACACACACCCCATTCAGGAATTTGTGGGAACTCCATGTCAAACTAAAGAATCATTCTTTGATGGTATTTCAGACACAAAATAAGGTAAATTCTCAGAACACTGTTGAATTGGTGGGCAACAGGAAAGCCACTGACCATGATGGAGAACATTAGGGAGGTCTCTACACCACTGACATATTTCTCATACAATGTAGAAAAGATTTCATGTGGCAAAAAGGAAAGGGCATGGACCATGAAGCATAATGCAGCTATGCCCAATACTATCTCTGCCACTTAGGAGTTGTGTCATCTTGACTAAACCACTTTGGCTTTCCTGAACTTTCATTCCTTCCTATGTAAAACTGCTCATGGATCTACCCAGTATGTGGAGGGGGTAAAATTAGAATTGATACAATGCAGACATTGTGCAAGACTTAGCCAATCCTCAATAAATATTATTCCTTTTCCATATTTTCCACTCATTACTTGTAGAAATTTTGCCAACAGAAGTTTTTGAGCAGTGCAAGGTAACTGAGGTCTTCCAATATCAAAAACTGCTGAAAGGGATCAGGATTTAATCATGAGTAAAATTATTCTTCCTTTTTTGCAGCACGATAGCTGATGCTTAACTGGGGGGTTTCATGGCGGGAGTCAAACAGGTAGCCCTAGCAGCATATAATGACCATTTGTTGATAATTTTTCATTATTAAAAAGATACATGTTGGGGCACCTGGTTGGCTCAGTTGGTTAAGCGTCGGCCTTCAGCTTAGGTCATGGTCTCAGGGTCCTGGGACAGAGCCCCACATTGGGCTCCCTGCTCGGAGGGGAATCTGCTTCTCCCATTGCCCTTCCCCCCCTCATGCTCTCTCTCTCTCTCTTTCCATCTCAAAAAATAAATAAAAATCTTTAAAAAAAT
>NC_048223.1:27639273-27675736 GCF_002007445.2 Ailuropoda melanoleuca
ATATATATATATATATATATATATACACACACATATATATATGTTAATTTTAGGAGAAGATACCAAATTAAAGAATTTTGTTTTTAACTTAAGTTCCACAGTGCAAAGACCCATTTTGGCACTCTTTCTTTATCATGCCACTAGTTTGATTTCTCTTCATTTACATTTTTTCCTGGCAATTATTTCTCATTTCTGGAAGTGAGCTCCAAATCAAAATAAGATTATTTCCCCTTGGCATACAAGGCTTTGGCTAGAATATAAATTTTGTGTGAATAATAGAATGTTAAATCTTTGTTCTCCTGAGCTTGTGAGCCATCCAAATGCTTTGGTTTGCATGCTTATAAAAGACATTAAGCTACTCAAAAGTTAGACTTTATCATTAGCTCAAGTGCTGGTTCTGCCAGTCACCATGTATTATCAATATACCAAACTCCAGTGGTGAAGAAAGCCAGCATCACTACCATTAAAGGACCTGTAAACTCTTTGCAAAGTGTCCTCTAAGTAGAGTTTTTAGAGAGTTTACAAGGTAGTTATGGTGTTCCATCAACCCTCAAGTCAAATTTTGGAAGGAAGTTCTAAAATTGTTAATGCCATCAAGGATTGGAATAAATGTGAATTTGAATCATAATTGTTTACTTAGCCTAACCAGCGTAAAAAATGCCATAATTAGACAATAAGTCTTTGCATAATGATTTTGGGGAAAACTATGGATTCCAAATATAAATTACTTCTGGGTCCCTTCCTATGAAACCAAAATAAAAGGGGGAGCAATATCTATTATATCTTTAGTGGTTTTTTCCTTCCTTTTATAAAGAACAGATGCACCTGGATGATTTTGAAAAATTGTCCATTCTCATATGGACCATAGCATTTCTTGTTTCTTCACATTTTTATTAATAGCAGTTGGGTTTTATATGTACATACAATTTTTACAGCTTGTTTCCTTTCTCTGATGGAAAAGCAGTGCATGCTCATTGTAGATTATGCAGAAAGTTTAGAAATTATAAGGAGGAAAATAAAAATAATCTCATCACCAGACGTAATAGCTATCATCATGTTAAAATGTTTCCTACATTTTTGTTTCCTACGTTTTCTGGTTTTGACTTTAAAAAAAATTTTTTTACATAGTTGAGTTAATAGATATGTGTATAATATGTGTACATATATCTGTATAATATACAGCTGTATAATAAGATATTGTCACTCTGCCTTATAACACATATAATTCTCTATTGAAAACACCTTGAAAACATTATTTTAATTGGTGCATATCATGGTATAATTATTTATTTAAACATTCCTTTATTTTTTAAATATTGTACTATTCTACTCCTTGTCTTCCTATCTTTTAATATTATAAGTAGTATGGCAGTAAGCATCTATGTGCATAAAACTTTTTTCCTGAGTTTGAAATTTCTTGCTTTTTAATATATTTCTGAAAATTACTGAGCCAAGGAGCATAAATGTTTAAAAATGCATTGGATTCCACAAGGATGATACCTGGTCACTCTCCTTTGAGCATTTTGCAATTGCCTTTTATTTACTGCCTCACTGCTTTTGAGACCTGTGGTGTTCCTTTAACCCTTCCTCCAGTAAAGCGTTCTTGAATGGATTGAATGACCTCACCATCAGTTTTTCTTGGTTTTTCAATAGAGGGATAATGAAGTTCGGAAAGAGTGGGAGGCACATTGCCATAATGGACCAAGAAAAGAGAGACAAAATTCAACATTGAAAAAAGATAAATGAAGTGGTTGACTTTTCACTTAAAAGAAAAACAACTCATTTGAATCATTGGGGATAAAATAGAATTTCCTAAACTTCCAAGGGAATTTGGTAATAGAAAAAAGAACCGAAACCATTTAATTCAAAGGTCCTTTTAGAGTTCTCTTACATGCCTTTCCCTGGGTTCAGAAGTGTCTTGCTTTCATGTTTCTGCTTGTGGCCAGAGTTTGCTCATTTTCATTGTTGTATGCTATTATTATATGAATATACCACAGCTTATTTATCCATTCCATTATTGATGGACTTTGGAGTTATTTAGAATCACGCTGCATGGGACATTTTTGTGTATGCTTTTTGATGAATGTGTGTGTATATATATATATATGTATATATATATGTATACATATGTATATATGGGGGGCACATACATATATACATTTTGGGGGGGCACATACATAGAAGTCTAACTATTGGATTTTAAGAGATGCAAAAATTTGACTTGAGTGGCTACTTACAAACACGTGTCAAAGAAATTATACCAGTATATACACTTCCACCAACAATGTATGAGAGTTTCTGATGTTCTGCATATTCACCAGCATTTGCTATTTACCTCTCTTTTTAATTTTATCCATCCTGTTGGGTGTATTATGATATTATGATATTGCCCTGTGATTGCACTTTGTAATTTCTTAATGATTAATGAAATTGTTCACCATTATGTATGTTTACTGGATGCTTTGAAATCTTTTGTGATATAGCTGTTGAAATCTTTTGATTATTTTTTTCTAAGTGTCTAACTTTGCGTTACTGATTTGTAGGGGCTTTTTATATATTCTGGAAACAAGTCTCCTTTTGTATATATGCACTGCAGCTAACTTCCCTTGTTCTGTATCTTGTTCTTTTACATTCTTATTGTTGTCTTTTGATAAATAGAAGTTCATAATTTTAATATAGCAAAATTTATCAATTGTCCTTCATTGTTAATACTTCTTGTGTCTTACTTAAGAGATCTTTGCTTACCCCAAGTTCATAAAGATATTCTTCTGTGTTTCATTTTAAAAGTTTATTGTCTCACTTTTCACACTAAGATCTTCAGTATGTGTGACTTTTTTAAGTGATGTGAAGCGGGAGTCCAATACTGTTTCCCTATGATATCTAATTGACACGAGGCCATTTACTGTACGTAACTATCACTTTTTTTCATTTACCAATTGAACATCTATGTGGCAGACCTGAGTTTTAGATGATCACTCTGGCTGCAAGGTAGAAAACAGAGTGTGAGGGGAGCAAGAATGGAAATTGGGAGGACAGGGAGGTGGCTTCTCTAACAGTACAGGCAAAAATGGGGGTGACTTGAGTTAGGAAGGTAGAAACAGAGATGCCAAAGGACCAGTTAATTTGACAGATGTTTTCAAAGTTGATATATAAATATTAAATGTAGAGGGACACAGAGGGAGGAGGGTGAAAAGGAGGGCAATAAAAAATTACTTTCATGTTTCTCACTGAAACATCAAGCTAATGGTAATGCCATTCATTGAAATGCAAGAAAAGTTTGATTTGCAAAATTTTACATTGATTTTTTTCAAGAACTTACATCTTCCACTCTAGAAGGTTCTTGTACCTCCACCAATAACTTTATTAAAATTATGACCTTTTCATCGTAACCTAAATCAATGCAAGAGAGGGTTGAAATGGCCAAATCGAGAATTATTAAATGTATCATTTGGTTTCAAGGATGGCAGAAAAGAAAGAAAAACACAACTTATTATTATTTGTTAAGTAGAAGCCACTTTAGGCGCTAGATAAGGCTACAGTGAGCCTGATCTTTAACAAATACTGGTTTTCGTACCAAGACCAAATATCAACTTCAGCACACCACTGACTCATAAATTCTTTATTTGTGTCTTCTGAAAGCACAGTTCAAAGTCCCTTGGAATAATGTAATTACAAATCGAAGCATATCCATCCCTTTTTATGTCAATCGAACCCTGGAGAACTACTCTCCCGAAGTACCCTGCTACATGTATCAAGGTCTCCAGAGGCTTTTCCATCCACACTTGAACCAGGGATTATTACAGAAGTTCATTTCCCAGTGGTGTTCTGTGAGGTGAAAAGTACATTTAGAAATGGTGGGCTGAGAGTAATAATAACATTCATAATTGATGTGTCTGCGGTTCATCTAGTCTTTGAATTCCACAGCTAAGTTGTCATATCGTATTATCTAAATTTCAAACAGACAACCTTCACACTGATTAGCACATCAAGGTAAAGATGGAGCTTGGAAAACCCTGAGGTGGTTTATTATTCAGTTGCATGTTTTATGGCAAAGCTTCACAGGCTGGCTGAGATTAGGTTTCAGGTGTGGGAGGCAGGCTTCTTTCCTTCATCATTGGGACAGCCGGGTGTGGCTTTCAGATCCCGAATATCCTACTCTGGGCTTGAGCCATGTCTGAGGGCGGACCCCACAGTTCTGCAGCACTGAGCATGAGTGACTTCTGGCTCGTCCTGCTTTGCTCATTAGGTGCAGAATTTCTCACGTTGATGATCAGAATCAGCAAGGCGTGCTGCTGTCCATGGACAAGTAATCTGTGCTGTGGTTGAATGAGTTCTTCTTTCAGATAATTGAGGATAGATGTAGGCATGCCAAAGCCAGGGACTAGAGAGCCATTGGTGGCGATGAGCAGAAAAGCCTGGAAGAGGGCTTCTGGTGGGCTCTGCTCCAGGCAGCAGCCCTGCATCTCTGTCATTGATTCTTCTGTCACTTTGTTTTGATGATGCTTTTAGTGCAGCCCAAGCTAGCTGCCAAGTGACTGCTTTAATAATGTGTGCATTTAGAGCTTCAGCATTTAGATATACTTGATTAAAAAAAAAGTTTCGATCAGAGTCTAAAATCGTTTGCATCATCAGAACAAAATGACATTTCATTTTTTTTAATGAAAGAAAATGAGCTGCTTGTTTATTTCAGTATACTGTCAACTGTTGTCAGCTTTGAATGGTGGAAAGTGTTTTAATTTTCCTACCACTTATTTATGCAGACAAGTTTTCTCTTCCATGTAAACTCAAGAATTGAAGGAGATTATCAATAGAAAGTCTTGATAAAGGATTGCATATTGGTCATTTTTATCATAAGATTTGATGTGAAAAATTAGGTTCACACACATTGTTGTGGGTTGAATTGTGTCCCCTAAAAACATATGTTGAAGAGTGGACCCAAAGAAATGAGGCATTCATAGTGGCCACCAACTGTGGCCCCAGCTCAAATAACTGTCCTTACCCTCACAGAGTGAGCCACTGATCTCAGAGTGCTACCTGGGTGCACCTCCAGCCTGAGAGTACTTATTGAGTCACCCTAGTATCCATCCTTGTCATGCCTAAAATGTGCAACCTATGTCATGCAAACATAAGGTTTAGCTCTCAGTTCCAAGAATCTTTTGAGAATTGACAAATACTCATTTGTATAGTCTTTGGTCAATCATAATAAATGTTCACCTAAAAATCCCCCTGGGAAAAACAGCCACACATTGAGCCTTGAATCTATACAGTGGGGGAAGCAGTTCAACATGGGGAAAGAACTCTTTCTTAGCCTGGTTTGATTTGACACGTTGAGTAAATTGTCAGTGTCATGGGAACCAGAGTTAGGTGGGGGAATTCTTTTTTACTTTGTCTCTTCACTTTTTCTTTGACTGTAAAATTCAAAAGCTTATTCACTCATTAGTCAAGTAATTAAGTTATTTTATGTTATCATCTTCTTCCACTATTTCTTCTACCTCCTGATCTCAAAGGTGAGCCTTCTTTTCAGCTACTTAGACTTCCAGATCATGGCTCACTTTCTCCATCAGATTTTCTTGTTCCTGTTCCCAACCCCCAGAAGGGCTATGGAACAAACCCAAATAGCAGCTTCTAGAAATTCCATCACTGAGCAGACAGGTCCTGTTTCATAACGATATCACCCAAATGGCCTCGGCCGCTGCTCTGCAGCCTCTTTGCATCCCACTGTCTTATTGGGTCCCTCCCACCAAAGCTGTTCTAGACCATCCTGATTCCCAAGCCACTAGATTCTCTCTCTTCAGCCTTTAAATATTAGGTGGATGTTCTAATAGAAGGCTTTTAATGTTATGTTTGAGATTCCAAGTTTCTGAGAATAGAGTTAGTGACCCTATTTTACATAGAAGACAAAAACCAGCCAGCATAATTTGCTCCATCTTTCCTTTTAATTACCCCATCCTAGATTGAACCGTCTCTGCATTTCTCCTCTGAGCCCACCCAGATGCTGGGAAGAGGACATTTAGCTCTTTCACTTTTGTAAAGTTAATCCCTCTGGTGATCTGAATTGTGCCCTATCTCACCTTCTCAAAGATCAGGCTTTGACTCAACCCATTCTTCTCCAGCAACTTCTCTCTGTGTGGTCCCTGCCCATTTGCCTTCAACTATCTCCAGTTCTCCCCTACATAAGAAACACACACATTTCTTGTCTTGGAATGCAAATTCTGAACATATATACACTGTTTGCTTGTTGCTTTCCTGCCTGACTCACCTACCCACTGCCACCACTGGAGAAACTGCTCACTAGAAGGACACCAGGATCGCCTTCTAGTCAAATCCAATAATTTCTGTTTGTTTCTTCTTATTCCTCGTTTTCCACGATCTATTGGATTTGACAGACTTTTCTTGATATCATAGTTGGCAAAGCAGATATAATAGTCATTGGATAATTTGAACAGGAAAAAACAGATAAAGAACGAGAAGTAGGCTTTCATGGGATTTAGTGGTTTTGTTAACCATCCTGATTGCTCTTGGCACGTACGAAAGACCAGGTAGGCAATTAGCGTTCTACTTTTTGCTTCAGTGTGGACTTATACTCTTGTTTTTGGAGTAGGGAGTTAAGATTTGTTGTATCAGTTGGGTACCCTACCACAGCACCCTAATACCATGACAGGGTGACATCAACATTGTTTATCTCCTTTCTACAGCCTCTACTCCCTAGCTACTGAGACTCTAAGTCTCCGACTACCTCTCTGGCAGTTTCTCTTGCGTGTTTCATGTTCCTGATCCTTCTTTTAGTTTGCTCTTGAGTTTGGCTTCATGCTTGAAGGCCCTCCAATTCTCACATGCAAGAAGAATTGACCAGCAGATTGGGTCACCATAAAGTCTGGAATTCCAAGAAAATAAATCTTTGACATTGGGAGTGTCCAGGGAAAGGACACTGGCATTATATTCTCTTCGGCTGGATGCCTGCTACACTGCAGGCCCACACTGGTGTTGCCATCAAACCGAGAAAATGGAAACCATGAAGAAGATCAAAATGACAAAATACATGTCTTCTGTCACTCATGCTTCCCAAAGTCTCACTAAAATAATAAAAGAAATATAAAAAAAAATTAGTCAGTAGCACTAAAAAAATAAGAAAGAGACTATCAACAAATCCAAACCCTTAGAAAATTTTTACTTTAGCTCAAAGCCATAATATAGATTCTCCAGGTAAAAGAGGAGAACTAGCTTTGGAGAGAGTCAAGGAAAGTTGGGGGTCCAGAAGGCAGAGCTTTACCACCAGGTAACTTCTAACAGTATGACAAAATAGAACCTTCCCACCCTGATGGAAGACCAGCTTCTTCTCACTTTCTCCACTGCTACCATGCTGGTCCAGGTCACCTTCCTCCTTGGTCTGAGTTTGCAGATGCCTCCTAACCAGTGTCCCCTCTTCAATTCATGTTGTGCTAAATAAATTCTCTTCTCCAAGGAGTAGACAGCGATTCTATTGAACCATGAATAAAGTCGCATCACTCATTTGCTAAAAATCTCACACAGAGTAAATTTCAGAGTTGTCATAGTGACCTCCAAGACCAGTGCAATCTCATGCAGAACAAGCTAATGGACCGTGTGGTTTTTCACTCTATCAGAACTTGCTCTAGACAATGAGAAGGCAAAAGGCTGTACCCACTGAGGGTTGGTGGATATGAAGAAGAAGAGATTGGAGAACGGACCAGAGCAGGATTAAAATAATCAAGCCTAGACTCTAAATTGGACTGGGAGAAAGCACAGCAGTAGTGGACTGAAGGGACATGGAGTTGCCAGAAATGATGACATCAGTTGGGGTGAAGCCCTGCAGCCCTGATGAGGTGGGGAGTGGCAGGAAAGGGCAGCTCTGAGCAGCAGTGGCTGGAGTCATGGCAGGAGGAAGCTGGAATGGAAGGGGGCTCAGTCTTCTCTGAGGGCATGGAGCAGTAAGGATCTGGAAGCATCACCGTGGAAGATGAGGGGAGCAGCCCTGAATCCACAACTGACACATGAATTTGGAGAGGGGATTCCAGGAAGAAGGATGAAAAGGAAAACACATCCTTAGGGGTTAGACTGACTTCCTTGAAAGTAAGGCATTGGCAGGGCTTTTTGGGAAAGGGATTGAAGAAACAGAGGATGTTCTTGTGGAACATTGAGGATAACAAATGAGATAGAAGGATTCTGGAGAGACAGAAGAGAAGTATCAGTTGAAAAAGCAAGTGTAGAAAACAACACTATTTTATGTAAGTGTAGACAGATGTCAAACCCCATATTGAAATGTGAATGGATGCAAATGCCACAGCCTTACAACAGATTTCACTGTCAACAGGATGTATCTCTGGATTGATTTTACTCTTACCAGCTATCGTGTATTATCTTTGTGATCAGAGTAGACAAAAGAGACAAAACAACAAAACTTGCCTGAGTAAATCAGTGTAAATATGATTGTGCCTCTAACAAGGACAGGGAATGTCATGGAATTATCACAGCATTTTAAGGAGCAAGTGCCAAGAGACTTATATTTCTAGGGGCATGCTTGTCTTTTGACTTAAAGGTTTGTGGGTAAAGTTATTCTGGGAGGGATGTTAGAGCTTAGAGTAATAATTTTTTAAATAAATTATATTTTCCTTTTAAGAAGGGTGATGACATCACTCAGCTTTCTGAAATGTCAATTTATCAGTTAAAATACAGTGTTTTGTAATTAGAGAGTTCTAGACTTAAATCTTGACTCCATCCCTTACTAGGTCTGTGACTGTGGGGAAGTCACTTAACTTTTCTGAACCTGTTTCCTCATCTGTTAGATGGAGTTAGTAACATTCATCTATAGGTTTGTCTTAAGAATTAAATAAAGTTGTAAGGTTCCCAGTACAGTGCCTGACCTGGAGCTATCCTCAATAAATTGAGCCTGTTATTAGCTATCCTTACATGAATTAACCCTGAAAATATCTTCAATATGTCAATTCTTTGTAAATTGTATTACATTTGCAAAAAAATTGACAAAAATAAAACTTAAAGCTATCGTGCAAAAAAGCCATGCAGTTTGTCAAGAAAACCATTGGTCCATCTCTTTGATCATTGTTACTCGAAATTAAAGAGATCTGAAACTTACCAAAACATTGTAAAATTTGGCAAATGTTATTGCAAATATTCATGTTGGTATTTACTAAATTAAACTTTACCTCATTATAACTTTTCTTGAACACATACTAGGTGTCATAGGATTTCTTCTGAAAGAAATTCAAAGTGAAACAAACATTTTCAGATGTCTCATTTCTACTCAAGAGATTTTTCTCAAAACTAGAAGCCATAGGGGTGCCTGGATGGTTCAGTGGGTTAGGCATCTGACTCTTGATTTTGGCTCAGGTCATGTCCTCAGGGTCCTGAGATGGAGCCCCACATGGGGCTCTGTGCTCAGCAGGGAGTCTGCCAGAGAGTCTCTCTTTCCCTCTCCCTTTGCCCCTCCCCTGACTCGTGTGTGCACGCGCACTCTCTCTCTCTCAAATAAATAAAATCTTTAAAAAAACCTAGAAGCCATAATTCATTGTTTATCATCCAAGAGAAATTATGAATATTTCAAAACCTTCAGGGATAGAAGAATAAAATTATGCCCCCAAACTTTCAAATATTTTACAGGCCAAAAGTTGCTCTTCAAAGGAGGAAACAAATTCTGAAGAAAATATATCACGGCAATTTAGGCGGTGCATTTTTTCTCCCTCACCGTAAGAATGGCAAAAGGTATGTATTATTGAGCATTAGATACCATATCACTACATTTAAATTTATACTTTCAGAAGAATGTTCACAGCCAAATTAAATAAACTTTGGAATTACTGCTGGAAGAAGCTATTACACAAAGGAAATACTTTACAGAAAACATGAAGATAAACCCCAAACTGCAATTTTATCTGGATGACATAAAACTAATTTTGTGTATGTGTGATCATCTCTAGTATTTACTGATTCTTAGTCAATATGGCTTTTGTGGGGGGGGGAACAACAACTTATATCTGTTTCTTGGTATTGCTGAGTAGGCCAATCCCTACATCAAGCATAAAATGCTAATTTCTTGGTATGTACCACCCAGTTATTTCTTGCACAATGCTGTAGGGAAGGGCAGACATAGATTTTTTGCTCTTCTCTACTGAACAAAAATTGACCAAAAGTATTTATGGAATTTGAACATTTTGTCATAGTAATTAAAAACATAAAGGGGTAGATACATATGAGACAAGAACAAGATAAACATTAATGGTCTAGTATAGAAGTGACCTGGATTCTAGAGTTACCTTACATAGCAAAAAGGTTTTCTCTCGATTGTCAATTAAAATGAGTTGATACTGCCTGAATGCCGTACTGGCTCCAGTCTCAGCAAGAGAAAGTCCAGTGATTAATTAGTAATGTCTGCCATGGATACAGATGACAAAGTCGAAACACATGTGTGGACACAGATTCGCCCAGAGATTCTCAAAGCGTGGTCTCTGGAGCAGCAACAGCACCTGGGGACTTGCTAGAAATACGAATGAAAGTCCTACCCAGGCCTACTGAACCAGCAACTGTGGGGGTGGGGCCCAGCGATCTCTTTATAAGCCCTCCAGGAGATTGCACTTTATAAGCTAAAGTTGAAAACCCCTGGGTTGGAGTCATGCCAGTCATCAAGCTACCTAAATTTATAGAACCATCCCAAACAGCGGTCTCTTGTATTCCTTAGCAGCAATGTTTGCCATTTTCAAAATTTCATTTTATTGCCTTTCAGTTTTCCCCTTCTCTATCTTCTTAATCCTTAAATTCTAGTTTAAGGCAATTTTAGAAGAGAATATATCATGCTGGAATTTGACAGTGGTGCCCTGGAAAAGTGTGCTATTTTGGGCTGGTAGCTATTTTATAAATTCCAAACAAAGGATAGTGTGGCAGAAAAAAAAGAAAAAAATGTTATTGGAAATTATAGAAACTACCAGTAGTCAGGCAATCATAAAAACAAAGGAAGTTCCTGAGATTAGAAGTGAATCAGTTAGGAAAGGGTTTCAAAGCAAACCCAGAAAACAGTTCTGGGCTTTCTGGGTTACATCGCTTGCTTATCTATCGCTGCCTAACACAATCCCCCAAATTTAAGTGCCTTAAGCAAAAACAATTTTGCATGCTCATGATTCTATGGGAAGAAATTGGGACAGAGCACAGCAGGATGGTTTATCCTTGTTCCACGTGATGTATGCTGGGGCTGGAATATCCAATATTTTTCTCTCCTTCATATAACTGGACCCCCAACCAGGATAGCTTGGCAACTGGAACTCTTCAGGTACCACTGTCTCCAGCAGGGGTGAGGGCTCCCAAGTGGGAAAAGGCAAAACTGTCGCTTTTGGAATACGCCTCAAACTGATATAGCAGGGATCCCCCTATAGTCTATTCCAGCTCAAGGGGTTAGAGAAATTAACTCCATATTCTGAGGAGGAAAGTGAAGAAGAATGTGCTGCCATCTTTAATCCAGTACACCAGTGGTTAAATTCTGTCTTCTGCAAGTTCTTAGTATTTTGAAGAAAGAAAGTAGAACTAAATTTACAGACATTGTCCTATTGCCATATGTCATGCAATCAACACAATACATTTCAAGGATAACAATTGGGTCTTCCTCATCTTCAAATTTCCATTACTTAGTGCTGCGTTTGGCCCGCTGTAAGAATTTAATAAATGGATGTTGAGAGAAAAAATAAATTTTGTAGATGAGGTATAACAGTGTAGGCTAGGTTCTGTTGTTGTAACAAATAACCCTAAATCTTACATCCTGTCTGTCTTGGGTGAGTTAAAGCTCTGCACGTTGTCACCATTCTGGAACCCAGCCTGAAGAAACACACTCTTTAAGACATGGTGGGTTTTGTGGGAAAAGGAGAAAAGAATATGGCAGACACTCAAATGGCTCTTAACACTTCAACTGGAAACTTCTGCTCACATTTCATTGGCTAAGGCAATTCAGTGACCATGTTTGATAACAATAAAGCGAGAATGTGTATTCCTCCCACAGGGAGAAACAATGAGTATTTTGAGTAAGAACATAACCCATCATGGAAAAGATGTCTGAGCTGATAATAGTACATTATTATTGTTTTTTTATCATTTTTTTCTGAACAATCACAGGATCGCAGAAATACTATCTTTTACAAGGATTATTAGCATATGGTTTTCATGTGATATTGTTCTTTTAAAAATAATTACTAAGTTGTGGTTCCTTCCTTGAAAAAGGAAGTTGGCACATAATCCCAGCAGAACAAGCCTATTGAACCAGGTCTCTGGTGGAGAGTACCAAGTTGCTAAATTCTTCCTAAGGGTAACCTTTTTGTTGAAGTGAATAGAAAATAGAATCTATATGTTACGCTCAATTCAATAATACGACTGGCATTGACAGCTGCTTCCTGACACTAAATTGTCTTGAAGGGACAGGGCTGCGAGCAGAGTGGGTCAGTTAGTGTAAAGAAGTTGGTATTATTTTTGAGTTGCTTCTGTGAATTCCAGCTTAGCTGTGAATGAAGCCCACGGAAGCCCTGGAGAAAGATTCTGCATGTCAGTCAGTGGCTTCAGAAGGGGTGGGAACTTCAAAAGCACGTCCCATGCAGTGACCTGAACTTTGATGAGGCGTACCTTGCTCTGTTTTTAAATAAACGTAGTAAGCCACTGTTGGGGGATTTATCTACATACAATTTTTCTCTCCCACAGATTTGGAAAAGAATCTGACTGGCCTCAAAAAATATTTGCAAAGGATTACATAGAAATGCCTCGGGTAACCTGGAAACGTGGCCTACCATTCCTAAACTCCGTTCCTTGCGAGAGCGATTTACATTCTTTTTCATTTTCTGCCTTTGGCCCAAAAGGCCACAAGGCCCAGAAAGGAAATAGTGTCTCTAATTGCAGATGCCCGTGTCTGTCCCACAGCTTCCCTGCCTGTGTGGCTTTCAAAGATGGAGGGGGCGGTTCTGCCGGCCAGAGAAGCGATTACTGCTCCGAAGTTGGCTGGCAGGTTAGTTTACAGATTAACATCTTTGTGGTTGCATATTTATGGTCTAGAATCCCAAGTACTCACTTTATAATAGAATGTGTGAGAGAGAGATGGTAAAGTGGCACAACCCGGCATAGCATCCTCATGGCAACTGTATCACAAAGAAGAGTTACTGCTGGTGCAAAGGCAAGATGCTTTTCTCCTTGATGCAAAATATTGCCTTGGAAATCTGTAAACTGGGAAGGGGCTCGAAAGAGCTATTTCTCCTCCAGCTCTTTGCTCTTTGCTCCTTCTCTCTCTCTCTCTCCATAGCTTTCTTTTCTCTCGTCTTCTTACCTTCTCACCAACCTCTCTCTCCTCTCTTGTACATGGCCCTAAACAGCCAAGAGAAAGGGGCATCTTTTTTCCTAAGTTTTCTCATCATTCCTGAATGTAATAGGCGTGATCACACAATTTTTAATGTAGCGATTGTCAGAGGGCGAGGAGGCCGCCTCAGAACAGTGCGGATAGCCTAAATGTTTGGGGTTTTTATTTCCTCCGTAGTGTCCTGCTCCTGCCAATAGTGTATTCTGACTAAACATACAGAAGTGCTTGCCTAACAGGTGCTCTGCGCATTCGTCCTTTGTCCAGGCGAACTGTTCCGAGTCCTAAAGCGGCAAGCTCCCACCCACCTTGATGAACACGTATGATGTGCTCAGCCGCATGTAGCCAGAGTGTGGGTGAAGGAACCTGATGTTATGACTCAAGTGTTATTTCCCTCTCCCTAGTACAAACGACAAATTTCTTGTCCCCTGAAAAACATTGCAAACTACTTCTATGTGGAGCGATTACCAGTTTCCCTAAACCGAAGGCCAGAAGTTTCCCCTAAATTTGACCTAACTCTTTCATTAAGTACTAAATGGCTATTTCTATTCTATATGCTTGGTTATCTTCCTCCTATCGATATATTGGACACTCAAAGTGCCCCCTAATTCCAGGTGATGTTTTAAATCTGTGACCTTTGTCTGTATTGGAGGAAGGGGAAGGGAAAAGTCCCTTTACTATCGTAACTGTATAAATGCAATTATACATGTGACTATATGTCTATACGGGCACTTCAGTCAGTGTTTGTTAATGATATTCACCAAAGCCCTCCCTTCTGTCTTTGCTAAACGCATACCAACAGGCAATAGCAAATGAATTAGCGGTATTGCCAAGCACTAAATTTTAGGCCAGAAATGACAGATCGGTGGTATGTCTGTTTCCACATCTCTGAAGTCATCATGGACATGGCTAACCAGCTTATTGCCCTCTCTTACTGAGCGCATACATAGCCTCAGCCTTCTTTTTTTTTTTTAAAGAGTTTTTCATTTATTTATTCGACAGAAATAGAGACAGCCAGCGAGAGAGGGAACACAAGCAGGGGGAGTGGGAGAGGAAGAAAGCAGGCTCATAGCGGAGGAGCCTGATGTGGGGCTCGATCCCATAACGCTGGGATCACGCCCTGAGCCGAAGGCAGATGCTTAACCGTTGTGCCACCCAGGCGCCCCTAGCCTCAGCCTTCTTAATTCAGTTCCCCAAGCAGCCACTGCCGATTGATTAGAGCTGGCCTGTAGCAACGTAGCATTGACCTGTAAAACCTCTTTTTTGTTCCTAAATAAGGCAATGCATTAACTTAAAAAGGCAATATAGCACTAGGTCAAATCCCTATCAAAAATGGAACCCAGTTGGGGCGCCTGGGTGGCACAGCAGTTAAGCGTCTGCCTTCAGCTCAGGGCGTGATCCTGGCGTTATGGAATCGAGCCCCACATCAGGCTCCTCTGCTGTGAGCCTGTTTCTTCCTCTCCCACTCCCCCTGCTTGTGTTCCCTCTCTCGCTGGCTGTCTCTATCTCTGTCAAATAAATAAATAAAATCTTTAAAAAAAAAAAATGGAACCCAGTTGACACAAGTTCAGCTACAGAAAGAAAGTCCGAGCTTTTGTTACTA
This sequence comes from Ailuropoda melanoleuca, assembly GCF_002007445.2. Classification (NCBI taxonomy): domain Eukaryota; kingdom Metazoa; phylum Chordata; class Mammalia; order Carnivora; family Ursidae; genus Ailuropoda; species Ailuropoda melanoleuca. Next base: position 27,654,222 of record NC_048223.1, read on the forward strand.
GATACAAATTCAGCAATGAATAGAGATGACTCCCACAAAACATGGAAACAATCTAAATATGCGTTAGTGGATGACTAGATAAGATGTAGTGCATATATACAGTGGAGTATTATTTGGCTGTAAAAGAGGAAATCCTGCCATTTGCAACAAGGATAACCCATCATGGCATTATGCTAAGTAAGATAAGTCAGACAGAGAAAGACTAATACTGAATGATTTCATTCATATGTAAAATCTAAGAAAGTGAACTCATAGAAACAGAGAATAGATTTGTGGTTGCCAGAGGCTGGATGGGATTGGGGGCATGGGGGGATGAAGACATGTTGGTGTAAGGATACAAACTTCCAGTTATAAAAGGAGTAAGTTCTGGGTATCTAAGATACAGTATGGTGAAAATAATTAACAATATTGTATTGTATACTTGAAAATTGGTAAGAGAGTAGAACTTAACTGTTCTCACCAAAGGTGAAGGATGTGTTAACTAACCTTATTGAGTAATTTATTCTATAACATATACATGTATCAAATAATCACATTGCACACCTTAAACTCACACAGTGTGATATGTCAGTTATATCTCAGTAAAGTCGGAGGAGAAAAGGTGAGGGTAATGGTTGGGAAGAAATGGGATCCTGAAAATTAGAATGGGAACATACGGGAAGATCTTTATGAAGTTTGGGATCTTTAACCCCTAAATTCTGCTGAGTCTTTCTGGCACCAGAAGTAGCCCTTCTGTTTTATCCAAGGAGCTCAACCGTCCTTTGTCTGTAGATTCTATCATGGCCTTACCTTCTAAGGCACTATTTCTCCTCCTCAAGACCTACTCTCATGACCCGCTTTGCTGTCAGACTTAGAATTAGACTCATGTCCCAGCCAGAACCAAAGGATGAGGCACAAAGAGTTACCTGTGAGGAGGTCAATAACACTTAAGAACAACAGGGTCTTTAACATGTATACAGACAGAAGTCTGTAGGAATGGATACATAAGGTGTGTGGTTATGGTGTAAGAGGTACAAAATTGGATCAGGCTAAATTTATCAGTTTGGGCCCCTTAAGCAAAGGTTCTGGATTTATTATTTTGGTTCAAAAGGCTAGGAATGGCTCCAACATTTTGGGGGAGTGATTCTCTCAAATATGGAGCCAGTGGTGGTCTGCACTGGATAAACTTAAATGCCAGAGCTGCTTTGGTAAACTGCAGATAAAAGCATCCAAAGACAGGATGACTGGAATTTGAGAGTGGATATGTCATGTGTCATGTAGGACACCTGATCACCTATTTTTGGAGGACCAGGGGACACACTTTCCTCACATCACTGTGAGAAATAAGTTTGTGAGGATTCCTTAAAAAGTTCTACGGTGGCTCTTCTCTGTAGGAACCACTACTATTTAACTAGTATTCCTAGATGCAATGGGAATAATGGGACACTGGGATGTCAGGGGTAAGTAAAGGCACTAATCACTAAGGACAAGGTGGATATGGTTAACATAATGGACAGTGGAGCCAAAGTAGTGAACAGAATATTCTGACTCACAGAGCCTCATGGTGTTGGCCAGCTGATCATGTCGTTCCTAGAAAAGAAGTAGATGGGACTGCTCAGAAGGGTAGTGTTGAAAGAAAGTCCTCCTACATACAGAATTTTGAGCAGTGTTCATTTTGCTTGAAAGGAGAAATAGCCAGAGTTATGAGTGTATATCAATTCATGGGCTGTGGCCAATGGTTTGGCTAATTGGCCAGGAACTTAGAAGGAACACAATTAAAAAATTTGTGACAAGGAAGTCTGAGGAAAAGATATATTAATAGAACTTTCTAGGTAGGCATAGGGCATGAAAGTATTTATTTGTGTACCATTTGAGTGCTCCTGAAACTGTCACCTCAGCAGAGGAGGATATTAATAATCAAGTGAGAAGATGACCCATTCTATGGATATCAGTCGGCCCTTCCTCCCCCCCAACCTCTGTCATTGTCCAGTGGGCTCATAAGCAAAGAAGCCATGATGGCAGAAGTGAAGACTATGTATAGATTTAGCAACATGAACTTCACTGACAGCATCAATATGGCTATGGCTAATATTGACTTCTCAGTCTGCCAGAAACAAAACCCAACACTGAAGAGCTGATATGACACCATTCTCTGGAGTGATTAGCCAGCTTCCCTGTGGATTGCTGATTACATTGGACGGCTTCTATTATGGAAAGGGCAACACATTTTTTCTCATTAAACAGGCTTTCAGGTTATGGATTTATAATCCCTCTGCCAAAACTATTATCAGTCGATATAAAGAATGCCTTATTCACTATCATGGTATTCCACACAGCAGCGATTCTGTCAAGGAACTCACTTCACAGCAAATGAGGTACAGCCGTTGGCCCATGTTCATGGAAGTCATTGGTTTTACCATGTTTCCTATCACCCTGAAGTAGCTGGCTTTGACACAACAGGGGTGTGATCTTTTGAAGACTTAGTTATGGTACTTATTAAGTGGCAGTACTGTGCAGGGCTAGGGCAAAGTTCTCTAGGAGACTGTATGTGCTCTAAATTAGAGTTCAACAAGTGAAGCTTTCTTCCATAGTGAAGAATCACAGGTTCAGGAATCCAGGGTAGAAATGGGAGTGGCTTTACTCACTGGGAAGCCTCTAGAAAAATTTTTTTAAATCTCTGCAACCATAGACTCTGCTTACCTAGAGGTCTTACTTTCAAGTGAAAGAACTCTTTCACCTGGATGCACAGCAATGTTGCCATTGAACTGGAAGTTAAGACTGCCACCTGGCCACTTTAGGTTCCTCCTGCCTATGAATCAACAGGGAAAGAAGGCGGTAACTGGACTAGCTGGGGTGATCGATCCTGACTACAAAGAGGACATTGGAATGCTACCACATAATGAGAGTAAGGAGGAGCATGTCTGGAATTCAGGAGATCATCCAAAGCATCTCTTAGCAACACCATATCCTGTGAGTAAAGTCAATGGGAAACTACAACAGTCCAGTTCAGGAAGGACTGCTAATGGCCCAGACAGTTCAGGAATGAAACTTTGGGTATTCCATTAGGCAAAGAATCACAACCAGTTTGCATGCTTCCTGAGAGCAGGGGGCCTGTGGAATATGGGCAGTGGAAGAAGCTACCATGCGATCAGTTGCAGAGATGACAACCATAGAGTATAAGTACTCCTTGCTTATTTTGATATGAATATGTTTGTGTGTATGTATCTATGTACAAATATGTTTTTGTCTTGTATGTGTATGTATGAAATATTTTCTCTTTCCTCTTGTAACTATTAGCATATAAACATGCTAATCATAGTTGACTATGTACCTCACTCAGCATTAAAGTTGCAGAATACCAAAAGAGAATGAGAAGCCCAAATGTCACCCAAGAACTTTACATTTTCTTCTGGGAGAATGGTTTGCAGGTTTGTGGTTGTTTGCAGAACATTTGTATCATGTTTGGCAGAAATGTGACTGTTTATTGTCTTGGATACTTAAGCATGGTTTAAGAACATGAGTATAGGTGCTAAGTTGATAAGGGGTAAACTGTGATAGTTTTTCCATGTGTAAACTTGGATAGGTGATTGGTTCCAGCCATTCACCTGAATACTTATTTAGGTGTCATGGTGAAGAGATTTTGCAAAAGTAATTAGAGTCCCTAATCAGTTGGCTTTAAGTAAGGGAGGTGATCCTGGATAAGCTTGGTAGGCCTTCAAAGTTAGGCTGAGGCTTCCCAGGAGAGAGGGGATGAGACACAGAGACAGAGACACAGAGAGACAGAGAAGAAATCTCACCTGTGGCTCGTGCCAGTGGGTTCTAGTCTGGCTGTGAGCTTATCTTTCTGAATGCCTGCCTCACAGAGTACAATTTGATCTTTTAGACTTGCTTAGCCAATCCCCACAATGGCATAAGCCAATTCCTTGTAATAAATACATATTTAAATATATATATATATATATATATATATATATATATATACCCTTCTACTTGCTAGATAGTATGTTGCCTGATTCGTGAATCCTACCAGTTCCTCTTCTGTGGTTAAATCCTGATACATGTGGTTTGCAGAGACCCACCCCTGGCTTCACAGAGTGGAGTTTAGGAGAGTAGTTTTGAAGCTGAGAGACCATACAGTAATAACTGGCACACACAGCTTTACTCAGGAGGGGGCTAGATTAGTTGCTCTATGACCAGAAATGAGAATGAGCTTGGAGACATAGGGGAGGGGCTTCCTCTCCACAGGAGTCTGGAGGAGAAAGGCCCAGATGGATGACTGCAACAGAAGTCCCTCAGCCTAGCCATTGAGGAGCTGGAGTAAGGACTCAGGGAGGCTGGTCTGAGAGAGTGTGCCCTGTGGCCAAAGGGCTGTGGCATGAACAGCTAGCCAACAGTTGGCCAGCATTTGCAGAGCAGAAATTAGCATTGCACAGGGGAGCAGAGAGACTTGTTTTTCTATCCTTGTTCAGGGAGAGCCAGGGGGTGGTAGGCCTGTGGTGGAGGAGATGGGCTCCCTGGACTTCCAGAGTCCTCCAGGGCAAGCAGTGCCCCAGGGCCTCTTACTTCTCCCTGTCATGCTGCTGCTAGTGATGGGGAGAGTGGTGACAGCGGCTAGGTCAGCATTCATGGCAAAGCTCTTCATGAAAGTAGCTCATCTGAGTCCCAGTCTTAGCAGCGGCAACACTGCAAATAAGAACAGCCCTAGAGTAGCACAGGAAACCTGGGTGAAAAAGCAAGAATTGGGGGAATATTCTGGGATAGCACGACGGCTCTAGTATATTCTAGGACTCCCAGAAGTACCATAACCCTAGCCTGGTAACCTTAGTATTCGTATTTTATAAAAAAACAAAACAAAACAAAAAACCCACAAACAACAAAAAACCCTGAGAGTCTCCACTCCAGTATCTGCAAGGCACAGACAGGTAACATAGATGCAGGGGTAGGTCAGGTGTGGCCTCTGACAAACCAGGGAACACATGCTCCATCTTGAGGAGCCAACTTCATACAGCTCCGGTTCACTGATGCCAAGAGGGGGCTTGGCCCACTCTTCCCAATCTTCTGGATTTTTTTTTTTAAAGAAGCCAGAAAAAAATAATAAAATCCAGATTTTGATGAAACTCTCCCAGTTTTTAAATATACCTCAATTTTTTCCAAGCCCTATATAGGTCAAAGAAAATACATCTGTTTGCAACTCAGCTCTAATCATTAGTGGAATTGGAGATAAAGTAGGATTAGCTTAATCTCATTTCCTTTCCTTTCCTTTTTCTCTTCCCTGAGGCTGGTGCCCTCCAACCCTGTCTGCTATGTAATCCTTCGGTACTTTGGTTTCTCAATCTAAGAGCACTGACTGGCCATCTCAAACCATACGACAAAGTAATTGAAAGGGGAAATTGTCCTTCTCATTTTAACAGTTGTGAAAACTTAAGCAAGAAACCACGCAGTGAGACCCGACACATTGGTTAAAAAGGACCTAGTGAGAAATTCAGATGGAACTCGAAGTTTTACAGAGTATTTCTTGTTTATATGTTGTGTTTTGTGTTTCCTTCTTAGTTTGATGGTCTCTCCCCCAACACCTAGCATCATGCAGATTGAAGTCAGCTGTTAAGGGAGACACTTAGACAACTCCTGAAAGCAATTATTGGAAAGTGCTTATTTTGATGTGGCTTTGTTGAGCGCTGATTAGCAGCTGGCTTACTGAGGTTAGCCAGCAGTTCTCTCTTTGATCTAGGAAATGTACTCTCTAACCTCAATTAGGCAAACCTTATCCTGTCTGCAGTTAGCACCTTCCCGGATTCTTTCTGAGACTGCATCCTGAATCTATCTGTGGGTTTTAGTGATTCCAAAGGATAAAATTAAAGGAATTTTAAGTAAGACCCTCGCAGAGAAGATGAGTATTAGGTAACTGTTACAGGGCTCAGGGCAGGCCACCCCCAAATATGCCACTTTGCCATATCAATTATTTTGAATTAAAGTTACTTAAGAAACAGCAGATGCAAGGACACATTGACTTTCCTTTGTGCCCCTGAAAGCAGGAAATAAATTGTCCATGTGAAAGATACCTTCCTTGGACCAGGAGAAAGAGATGTAGCCTCATCGCCAGAACCAGGGGATTTTAGGGATGAGAAGACTATATGAGCAAAACTTGAGTCCTTCGCTAATTTACTACCTTAAGCCCAAACTTCTTTGTTTGGTCCGTTCTTCACAAATTTGTTGTTTATTTAAAAATTATAAAAGCTGCCTGCTTTGGTCATTTCTTTGAGTCTCATATTTCTACAGGCTCCTGTAATACAAAACGAAATTTATTTTCTTCTGTCAATCTGTCTTTGTCCATTTAATTATTAGACCATCCAAAGAACCTAGAAGGGAAAAAAGGAAAAATTCTCCTCTTGTACACCTGCTTCCAAAATATTCTGTCCCAGCATGAATTTGAATATTGGCAGATGTTTGGAGGGGATAAGCTATTTCAGACCAAGGAGCATACAGAATAAATTTACCTCAGGAAATGCTGGCAATAGAGAATAGGAGTTCAAAATGGATTTTCTAAAATTCATGATGAATGAAAATGTCTTGTTTTTTGTTTTGTGTCTGAATGTTTCCCCATAACTAAAATTGAACACAAAGGAGTTGAAAAAGAAATCTGAACACTTCTCTGTAGGAGATTTTAAAAATGGATGCCGGCTGTTACTAAGGAAGAATTAAACATACAATGCAAGGCTAAAGGTGTGACTTATACAAGGTAATGAAATTCAAATCCAAGGAGACTAAGTCATGAAAATGATATCCTCTTTCACATTTACTAATGCATGAATGCCTTGATTATAAATATTGATGAAGATTTTTTTCATAAATTATTTTCAGATTGTAATGTCTCTAAAGATATTGGAACTGATAATATTTATAAAATGTAACAAACATTCGACTTATCACAAAGGCGAAATAAAGAAAAAAAGAAGACGTGTCCACGTCATTCACACAGAAACCATACCATTCAGGGAAAAAGAGGTTGGGATCTCCAAAAACTTCTTAGTGGTTATTGATCAGATGCACCAGATAAGAGCTTGTGTGTTGTTTGTTTTTTTTCACTTTGCCTTTCTGTTTCAAATTATGTTCAAAGGCTGTCCAAACAAGCAAGGTTCAGACAAACACAATATCCAGATCATCTCCTGATTTTCCTGAGCTCCTCGGCCAGCAGATGGGAGCTGCGGCATCTGCTTGTGGAGACCGGTGTCCACACATCTTCATGCACCACGGCTGGTGCCTTATTAGGTGTCCAACATTCCAAGTGGGTCCCGTCATAGTCCACAGTTATGCTCGGTCTGCTTAAGACATGGGTAAATGAGAAGCGGCATGAATTTTCCTCATGGGGATGGGAAAGTCAGAAAACTTGAAGCTTGTTCTCTTTCTGTCCACTCATGATAGTACTTTTATTCTTGAATATCTGTTTCTGCACCTGTGGAGAAGGTTTAGCATGCATCGCTCTGTTAAGAATAAAGCACCTTCGTCCGCAGCCAGAAGTTGCACTGTGCTCCCAGAACCTCTGGACCTCCTCGGCCCCTTGTCCCACCAAGGTACCAGAAAGAGGCAAGTGAGGGCCTGACCAACAACAGCACGAACAAGGCAATCAATGGAGGGAGCCATGCTTGGGGCATTGCTTCCTGCTTCCTTCCTCCTGGCTTCAGAAACCAACAGCGCAGGAAAGCAGTGAGCCGCAGCCTGAGCCCGAAGAACCCTGACAGGTTCTGCTTGTGTTCTTCTGCAACCCAGGCTATCCTGTTGGAGGGACAGTGACCATGTGGAGGAGAACCAAGACACCCAGTTGACAGCTAAGACCAAAGCCCAGGCCTGTGAGTGAGGCCATCTTGGATCTACCAACCTCAGTGATGCCAGGTCAACATCCTTTACCTGTGTTTCAAGCATCTCAGTTAACCTTCTCCTCTGAACTCTGAGCCCACATTCCCAAACCACAGAAGCGTAAACAATAAAGTGGTGTGTTGCCTTGGTCTACTAAGTTTGAAATGATTTGTTGTGCCGCGGAGGCTGACACATGAAGCTAATGCTATTCTCCCAAATTACCAAGGACTTTAAAAAATCAAATAGTAAATATGGAAGCCCTTCTAAACTGAGAAGAGGTTTAAATTGAAGAGAATTAGTAGTACTGTGACTAATACTTATATTATACTACTTTAAGATGTCAAGAACTTTTATATAAAATACGGGCACCCTCCAAGGTACTGAGGGTAGGGAAGGAGAAGGAAACAAGGAGACGAGGTGCATGTTTTAATAATTATATTAGTAGCTATTATTTTTTGGCCATGGGCTAAGTGCCAGATACTATGCTGGCCAGTTCACAGTGCCCCAGGGAGGCCCAATACAGTGACCCCATTTACGATGAGAAAATGGACTCCAGACTGAGTGCATCACTGATCTTCATGCAACCAATAAACAGATGAGTCAGAATTATCCACATATCTGAAGCCAAAGCTCTTTTCAAAGTTGAATGTTGACCATGTTTTTCTGTAGCTCTTTCACAGGTGCTTAATGGCACAGCATCAGTTCTGTTGAATCCTCTTGGAAAAGGCAACTCAAAGGCCAGATTCAAGGCAAGGGGAAATAAACTCCATTTCTTGGAGCAAAGACTGGCATGTGTGTGTGTGTATGTACAGGAATGGGTAGAATTATTAGCAATTATCTCTACAGACATTCTACTATACCTTATTTTACACAGGGGGAAACCAAGACCAAAAGTAGTTAGGCCACTTGTTTAATGTCACAGAGTGTAAAGCAGAACTAGAATGAAAACTCAGCTGTGAAAGCCCAAGTTCAAATAATAAAGGGATGATGGTACAAATACTTTGTCGTCAAAGGAAAGAGAACAGTGATCCTGAATAGCCCAGCTGGGGAGGGGTTTAGATCTGGAGAGATCTGCCGATTTTACTGGTTGATGGTGTTGGAAGGGACCGTGACAGAGTTGCCCGTCAACAGTGGGCTCTGTTACAGTATTTATAAGATGACAACCTGTAGGATTTGGAATAGGAGGTCATGACCCCCGACTCCTAGATTCTGATTAGCACAGCACCATGGGACAACTCCATCACTGCCAATGTCATGCCAGGAAAAGATTCCATTTAAATAATGTATGTTCTGGCTCTCAGGAATGGACAATAGTATTTCATTCATCTATATTCAGAACAGGAAATGTTTCCCAAGATTTTACACTGTATTATAACTATCCCATGCGCTAGAAAGAAAATAAGCTTAAAAATGTGCTGAGGTACAGAGTAATATTAGTTCACAGAATATTAGCTTGGTCATGTAGCAGACATTACTCAAATTCTTTATATTTATTCCAAACAGACCAGTTATTCCCAGTGAAAAAGCAAATGACCAGGAGAGTAAGAGAGTGGGGTCTTTAGCTTGATGGTCAAGAAATTTAAACAGCAGCCAGATGATAGAGGCCAAAGAGGTACGGTATCCAAGGAGATTTTGGGTGAGCACCCCAAAATAATTGAGAAGTCATTGCGTGTGTTGGTATTGCTGGCTCCTCTGTCACATATACCAGTATTAGCCAACAGGGTGTCCCAGGATGCCACTGTGGTCACTTCTTGTGGAATTAGGCCCAGGACACCATGGGGACATCACAGAAAAGCCTGGCTCTTTCAACTTCAGAAAATTGTATTTCCTCTCCTTCCAAATCACTCCTGGTTAAGCAGTTATGCTTCTAAAACAGACGTCTGATTAAATCAGGCATGTATGTGCAAAAGAGCTGTTATTGCTTCCTTAAGCTTACAATCCCTGGCACCAAGCTAGATACTCGGATGCGTTCTATATCAGTGGGTGTGACTAAAGATGGGCAGAGGGTCAGGGATCCTCTCCCCACAAACCTGGGCTGCTGCTCTGTCTCTACCAAAATAGCTCATGTAAGGGAAGGTCATGATGTAAGATTGGATTTGGGGGACATCATCCCATGAACCGAAAAGCTCAGCTGACCACTACAACTCAGCATGTGACAGGGGCCAGTCTTGGAGTCCTTTTTCCCTGGCTCCTATCATCAAATATAGAGATTGCTCTTTTGAGTAGAAAAACTCTATTCTCTAATTCCTCTGCACACTGATATCAACTAAAAGAAAGTCCTCTGTTTCTTCCTTTACTCTCTCAACTCTACCCACAGAATGTTTCTGTCCTCCTAACTTATGGGAATTTTTCCCATACCAGGCAATTCTCCAATTCTTTACAGACACCAGCTGGGTCCTACTATTCAATTCTGACACTATCCACCTGAAGTTAGTGTCAGATCCCACAGGTTAAGGTAAAGGGCTCAGTTCTACAAGAGAGCCCTTCCCTTTCACACTTACACCCCAGTCTCAAGGAGCGGGGCCTCAGGTTACTCACAACTTCCATCTGAGCTGGCTGCAAATCCGGAGGTTCCACAGTCTCTTCCTCAGTTTCATTAATTTGCCAGAGTGGCCCCCAGAATTCAGGAAAACAGTTTCCTGACAAGATTACTGGTTTATTATAAAAAGATACAACTCAGGAACAGCCAGATGGAAGAGATGCATACGGAAATGTATGTGGGGAAGGCTGTGGGGCTTCGTGCTCTCCAGTTTTGCCACCCTCCCAACACCGCCTCATCCTCACCAACCAGGAAGCGCCAAACCCCTTTGAGTAGGATTTTTATGGAAGATTCATTACATAGGCATGGTTGATTAAATCATTGGCTGTTAGTGATTGAGCCCAATCTCCAGCCACTCTCTCTGAGCCTGGAGGTCTGGAATATACAGTCAGGGGTATAAGGATGGTGTGTGGAGGTGGGGGGTTTGGAAGTTCCAACCCTCTAATTACTTGGTTGATTAACCTGGTAACCAGGCCCCATCCTGAGGTTGACCAGGAGCGCCAGCCAACAGTCATCTCATTTGTATACAATAAGACACTTACCACTTTGGAAATCCCATGGGTTTTAGAAGCTCTGTGCTGGGAAAGGTGGGGTGCAGAGAACAAATATATATTTCTTTCTTTTTTTTTTTTTTAAGATTTTATTTATTTATTCAACAGAGACAGAGACAGCCAGCGAGAGAGGGAACACAAGCAGGGGGAATGGGAGAGGAAGAAGCAGGCTCATAGTGGAAGAGCCTGATGTGGGGCTCGATCCCATAATGCCGGGATCACACCCTGAGCCGGAGGCAGACGCTTAACCGCTGTGCCACCCAGGCGCCCCACAAATATATATTTCTAATTAACAATCCATTCAGCAGTCTATCAACTCTAAAGCTGCTCTGTCAAAAGCTGGGGGCTTACTTTTGTTTGGATTAGTTACTCCTCGGATTACTCCTTAGATAGGCCAACTTGCTCAACTGCCTTACTTTTCTTTTTGGAATAGACTGATAACTAAAGCTTTCGTCAACTTAACATTCATCCACAAACATGGGCAGCATCTTTTAATGCTTAATGCTAAAAGTGCTATTCTAAAATCTTGAATATTTTTAGCTATATAGTTCTCACTTCCTATTTTTGTCCCCAAGGTCAATAATTTTGTAAATATTCTTGAAGGAACCCATACAGACACTTCAAACCAACTGTACCTAGAAGCGTGTCCCCAAGGCTCTGAGGTCAGGGCCAGGTGCTGTGTCGTGATGGCCAATCTCAGACTAGGATGGGGCCTCAGTGGCTCAGGGTTGTCATGTAATGAGGTGTTGGAGGGCGGCTCAGAAGGCAACTTCCTCGGGGAGGAAACAAATCCTCAAAACAAAGCTCCCCTTTATTGAACATTTTCTGTGAACCATTCAGCTCTGCGCTTTGCATACATAATTTTAGCTCATCCCTACAACCGCAGGGGATGGTGCCATCCCCATTTAACAGATGAAGAAACTGAGACTTACTGAGTCTTAGTAACTTACCCTCCATAAAATAGCTAGCAAATGGAGGAACCATGATTTTAACCCAGTCATGTCTAATTCCAAAGCATTAAACTACATCATAAAAATAATATAACAAAACCAAACCAAAAACGAACAGAATTTGGTGACAAATAAGAGTGCAACGTTGAAGTGGAGGATAGGAGCGAGAACCCCTAATAACCCCCAGGGCAGTTCTTGTAGCAGTTTTTAAAGTACTTCTGCAGCCGGAACTGGGACAGAGGGCTTAAGGACGCAGTTTGGGAGTTAACAAACCTCAGTGGACCCCATCAGGGCAAAGCAACACTTTTTGGCAGAAAAACCCAGGAGAAGGCATAGGAGATGTGTGGACAGCTTCTTCTCCTGAGTTCTTCCTTTGAGCCATGCCACAATCAATCTTGGCTTAAAACCCCCAGTCTTTGTTAACTGTGGAAAGAATTCGATATATTCTCAAATCCCCAAAATCCACCTTAACAACAACCAAAAGAAAAAAGAAAGTGGGAGGTTCTTACAACATGATACATTTTTTAAATTTATAGAAATAAAATTTCTTAAGATATGCATAAATTATGAAACTAGAAATCATTGTTCTATTCTTAGAGAAGAGACACTTCACACAATAATTTTGATAAATAATATTTATTGAGTACTTCCATGGGAGAGACACTGTGCTACGTGCTTTATGCCATGTCATGTATTCCTTTGTGCAACCTAGTGAAGTGGCTGCTAGGCCCTAAGAAGCTAAAGCTTAATGGTGGAGCCAAATCTGATTCTGTCACTGAACGCCAAGGGCTTGCTGCTTGGGGTGTGTCAGCCAATAGACCAGCCCAAGTCTTTTAATTTAAGCAAATGGTTTGTATTACTTGTGGCAAGTAAGGAGACAGGAAGAGAGTTCTTAAGGCCCTGTTTCCTCTAACACAAACTACAGGGTTGCTTTACATTGCCAGCCAGGAACCTTTTGGTCAATTATTCTTGCAATTGGAAGCAGTCGCAGGAACTGAGCAAAACTTTGTAATCTTTTAAGCAGGACTTAAAAGGCATTTGTTTAATTGTGCAATTTCCCAGGAACTTTATGATTTTCTTTGTTCTAGGACATCTGCTCCCTTGAGTAACTTCGGTGGGCTTCCTGGCAACAGGGCATTTCTCAAGGAGAGGCAAAGTAGAGAAATAAACAAGCTCCCAGAAGTTTTTTTTTAATGTCTTGTTGTGGTCTCTGATGACCTTACCCCTAACTAACAGTTCCAATAGCCTTCTCTGTATTAGCAATTAAGTTATATTCCTATAAGTAATGTGCGTCTCCTTTAGTCTTAGAATTGTTCTTTACGTGTTGCTATCTATGGCTGTATTAATGGCTCTCAGATATAAGTTTTATGGGGTAGAAATGTAAGTTACTCGCCATCAAAGCACATCTTGTATGGGCACCAAGGACAGGCTACCCCAGAATGTGCCACTTTGGCATATTGGCTATTTAAAAAAGTTATTTAAGAGTCAGTCTGTGTAAGAAGGACACCCAGACCCTCCTCTGTCTCCTAAAAGCAAGGAATAAACCCTCCAGGTGAAAGGTGCCCTCCCTGTACCAGGAGGTAAAGAAACATCCTTGTCACCAGAGATAGGAAATTCGGAACCAAGAAGGCTATATAAACAGCACTTGTAACTTTTTGTTAATGTACTGCCACAGCCCAAATTCTCCTTAGAATTCCTGACTAAAATTCCTAAACACAAGTTTTCTTTGTCCTGTCAATTGTGCACAGATTTACTGTCTCTTTGTCTGAAAAGTATAAAAACTGCCTGCCTGCCCTATTCTTTAGGTCTCAATTTCATTGTTGGGCCTCCTTGCACATGTAATAAAACTTTTTTTCCCCCTCCTGTTTATCTGTCTTAGGTAAATTTAATTCTTAGTCCAGCTAAAAGACCTTGAAGGGTAGAGGGAGAATTTCTCCTTCCCTTCACCTGGCTACTTTCCCCTTACTGCATTTCCTTCCATATCAGTACTCTGAAAACTTCACGTGCATATAAATCACCTGGTTATTTGGTTAAAATGCAGATTCTGATTCAGCAGATCTGGGGTACAACCTGATAATCTGCATTTCTAACAAGCTTCTCAGTGGCTGATTGGGGGCTCATGTCGTGTGTACCAAGTATCTTGGATTTTGCTTCCCAGATTCAAACTTACAGTGTTGAATGAATTCTGGGTGTCCCTGAGGGCATCCCCACCTTAGGTTGTTGGGCAGGTCCGCAGATGTTGTACCTCTCAAACCTCAGGAGGACATGAGAGTTGGGGCTGAGAAGACAGCACTGTGTGAGGGTACCTGTTCCCAGCTGAGGAAGGGGGAGATTGAACTCTCCCCGCTCTCCAGTGGCAGCCACAGGTTTGAGACACTGTGCTGCTATGAGTTCACATCAGAATATTCACATCAATCCCTGGCCCCGGGGGTTATTTATGTTCTAGGGAGCTGGTGATTAAGTACTATTGTAAGATTAAGAGTTCAGAGCTGCATGGCTGGTATTGGTAAATAGAAGATTCTTTATTATTATTTTTTGGCTTTTCCTGCAGGCCAGATGGAGACCAGGTGCCTTACTTTAATGTGAGTGACAGCACGGTTCTGCTCAGTGAATACTCAGCCAGGAATGACTGCTGGTTTGCCTCACTTACACAACTGGTGGGCTTTGTAATATCTTTACACTGAATTTGTGTAATATAAGTATAATTTTCCCAACGACTTTCACCATGATTTCAGTTTAAGTTTATATTGTTTTACATTACTGAGTAATGAGACGAGGCTTTTTTTTTAATCTTTTTGAATAATTGATTGCATAACCTTGAGCAAACTGTCACCTTCCTTGAGAAAGTATGTACTCAAGAGGATTAGCAACAGAGTATTGCATACAAACAAGGACACACAAACCACACACAGCACACGAAGGTCTAGGAGAGTTCCCTTACCTGCCAAATGGCAGATCCCTTCCACCTTTATGAATCTGTGATATCATGTTTCTTGAGCAATGGTTCTTAGACTTTCTTGTACATAATTTACTTGGAGGTCCTGTTATGCAGATCCTGATCTATTAGGTCTGGGTTAAGGTCCAAGAATCTGCGTTTCTAACAAGCTCCCAGGTGATGACAGTGTTGTCGGCACAAGAACCAAAGCACTACTAAATAACTTGAATGCTCCTTCTCATCAAGAACTAATGATTTCTTTATATAAGCAGGGAAATATACACTTAGGAGAGTTCTTATTTAAAGAAATTCCAATGAATCTTTGAACATTATTTTTTTTTAAATCTAACAATAAAGCATTTATCTCCTTTAAAAATGTATCCATTTTACCACTATCCATTTATTAGAATGGCTAATTTTTTTTTAATTAAAAACTGACAACTCCAATTGCTGGGCAGGATGTGGAGGAAGAAGACCTCTCATTTACTGCTGGTGGGAAGGCAAGATGGTACAGCCATTTTGGAAGATAGTTTGGCAGTTTCTTATAATACACATAATCTTATTGTATGACCCAGCAACCACACTCCCAAGTATTTGATCATTTGAAAACTCATATACATACACAATGTGCACGCAATGTTTATAGCAACTTTATTTATAATTACCAGAAACTGGAAGCAAACAATATGTTCTTCAACATACGAAACTATAAACAAACTGTAGTATATCCTTTCAGTGGAAAACTATTCAGCAATAAAAAGAAATGATCTACCAAAGCCATTCCATGACATGGGTAATATTAAATGTGTGTTACTAAGTTAAAGAAACCAGTCTGAAAAAAAGAAAAATACTGTATTGTTACAATTGTATGACATTCTAGGTTGGCACAACTATAAATGATATAAACAGATCAGTAATTGCCAGGATTCTGGGTGGGGAAAGACGGAATATGTGAAGCATAGGGGATTTTTTTTTTTAGGCAAGTAAAACTAATTTTTATCATATCGTAATTATAGATACATGACTCTATGCATTTGCCAATATCCATGGAACTTTATCGTACAAAGAATGAATACTGATGTATGAAATTAAAGGTGATCGTTTAGGAGGTTGGGGACGCAAGTACGGAATGCAGAATTTTCACAAAAGAATCTGTATAAAGAGGGTCAGGGGAAAAACTAAGTCACTCTGGAAATGAGGAGGGACTGTTGAGATTAAAGGCAAAGTGGACTGTCCATAAACACTATCCTCTAGTTGATGGAGTTGTTTCCCATGGCTGTACAGGCTAAAAACTATGAAACTGCTATACACATATTCTGGAACTTGACTAAATAAATTAATTGCAGATGATAGAAGCCAGGTTTCTTACTATTGGAGTGGCAATTTACAGAGAAGTAAAGTGATCCAAGTAGTAATGAGTTAAGTTGGAGGCATCAGTAAGAAGTCATGTTTAGCTTAATACAGATGGAGATGTTTCCATATAGAAAATATTTACAAAGATGTATATATGTGCAAGTTAGTATACACACATATATTTCCTTGCTTTGTCAGCTGAGAAGACCTGAAACAATTAGACTCCAGTAACAACAAGCACGCCCAGCACCCACATCTTAATTTCTAATACCACCCCCCAACGAAGGGAACCAGGGCTCCTTGGAAAATGGCCGAGTCTACGGCTGAGACAGGAAATACACAACACAGAGAGAGAATCTTGTAGTGCCAGCAAACGAGGTGCTAAAACACGAACAACAACAACAACAAATCTCCAGCTATAGAGCTATGTCAAAGAGTCATAGGAGCCAACCCAAAGAGGTCCCAAATGCCAAACAGTGGGACAATTTGAGCAAAAAAATAAAGTTTTATTTAATTATAATGTGCAGTATAAAATAAATATCCACGATTTCATTAAACTGGCAAAAAGCAAGTAAGGCCATTGTAGGGCTGACTTTCATAGACAATTTGACCTCATATTGAACTCTTAGCTTTACAGTCTCTATTAAGTAGATACTGGTCCCCCAGATACTGGTGCCTTTTGAACAGAGACTCTGCTAATCTGTTAGACAATCACTCTAGATGTTGGCTAAGCCAACAGTACTGAACTTCCTGGATGTGGAGCTTAGTTATGCGACAGTATCTAGTTCAGTGGATCCTTGCTGGTGAATGTTGCCATCAGTCTTGGGCAGGTGTTCTCACAAAAACACAGGATTACAGGATATTACGGCTCATCCTTTGTAAGAAAGGGTACATGATTATGTAAGACTAATATGCATGATTGTCCCCTAGCTCCCTATAAGACTTCCTTGCTTCTGTCTAGAAATGCTAATGCTTAAATGGGAAATGTAAACCGAACAAATGAAACGGTTTGAGGGAGCCATCCTTTTTCTTTATGAGGTATGCTGAGATCTCCTTAATGTAATAGTTCAAGGAATCAGAAGTAGTAAATCAGAAGCTTTTACCACCCCTGAGACATTCTTTTTTTTTTTTTAACTCCCCATGAATTTCAAGCTAACTTACAAGCTTTGATTGGTTCCGACTTTAAATGAAGCTCAGGTAGGTCAGGTGAACAGTCTCACTGGTCCAATTTCCTTCCATTACATGCAGGCTACATCCTTCCTATTTAGAAAGTGTGTTGATGATGTTTTGTCGCTAATGACTGGCCTGCCTGTCCCTGAGGACAACAATGGCTTTTAAAGGGGGTTGTAATTGTTAGATTGTGCCAGTGCTTCTTGTGATGTTGTGATCCTTGTTGTGCACAGTGGTTACCTAATACCCCCAGGGTCCCCAGAGAATTAAACTAAAGCCTTCCGGTGCCATCTGGTGTATACTATTTTTAAAAGGAAAATGAACAAAACCTCTGGTAGGAAGCTGCAATGTAATTACAGTTTAACCTAAGGAAGGAAGAAATAGGAGCGATAATTTAATTGAGAACAAATATATAACAAATGTCTTTGTATACAAAATTCTGCCAGTGAGAAGGGCATGTGGCTCTAGAAAAATATAGTCTCTGACCTCAGTGAACTCACAATCTAGTGGGAAAAACAGATGCATGAAAGCAAACTGAAACACAGTGAGAAGAGATGTTCAGGTGAAAGGGACAAGGGAGAAAGCTAATGAGGAAGAACTGATTCTTTAGGGATGAAAGATGGGACAGAGAAAGTATTGCCAAGGAGATAACGCTAAATTTGATCCCAAAAGATGAATAGGAATTTCCTGAATGAAAAGACCAGGGAAAGATATTCTAGGCAGATAGAAGAGAAAAATCAAAGATTTGGCACTATAAATATGTTTATGTGCTGGGGGGAATGTCGGATAATACCATAGGGCAAGCATAGTTCTAATCCAAGTGTGGTCCATGGGCCAGCAAATCAGCATCAACATCTGGGAACTTGGTAGAAATACTAATTATCAGACCCTAGAGAAGTGGGACCCTGCAATCTGGGTTTTTCCCTAGATCTCTGAGTGATTCTGACACAGGTTTGAGAAGTACTGGACTAGGACACTAACTGATTTTGGAGACCAACGATAAGAAAGGGAATCAGGATTGATTGTAGGTGGGTCAGATCTTGATGAGTCATTGTCCTTAATTAAGCATAATTAAGGCAATTGAAAATATAGTGAATGGAATAAATGATAGGTTTTATAAGAAAAATACGTTATACCAAAATAAACATAATCTTGGGTTATGAACATCTCAATGAGGTTCTAAGAACCAAGAAAAAACTAGATGTGTCCATTTCCAAAGACTGGATCAGAGCAAGCCCAAATTAAATGTCAAGAGAGAAGGAAATCGTAAAGAGAACTGAATGTCTACCATGAAAAATCATGTGAAAGAGATGTGAATTGAAGTAAAAGCAGAGTTCACCTTTCTTTGGCCAAGTTCTCTCAAGTACCTCTTTCTTTCAACATGTGTTGAACACCTACTATGTGCTAAGTATTTGACACACACTGGGGACATAAGCCAAGTGAGACTTGTCTCTGCTTCAAGATTAGAATTTATTGCTTAGTGGTCATTGCAATTTATGAGTTTCTACAAAGTGCTAATCACCATCTAACATTAGAGATTATCTTAACTTCTAAGAAATAATGAGTAATATATACAAGTCTGATAATAAAGCTCACATTCCTTTTATTAAAAGAATTATTTTTTTAATTTATTTGAGAGAGAGAGTATGTGCACGCACACACACGCACGGGGGGAGGGACAGAGAAAGTCTAAAGCAGGCTCAGCACTGAGTATGGAGCCCTAGCTGGGGCTCAGTCTCACCACCCTGAGATCACAACCTGAGCAGAAACTAAGATTCAGAGGCTTAACCGACTGAGCCACCCAGGCACCCCTCACATTCCTTTTCAATACCGTATTATCTCTTTGCATAAAGTCAGAAGAAATTCATTAGTATTAGTACGGATACTGCTAATATATCTCTGAACTGAATAGATCCACATCATTGTACTGTAAATAGGCCGAGGCCTTTGATGATGGACTTGCCATGTATTTCTGCAAGACTTTGAAACTCATCTTTGCCTTTTCTGGATTTGACTATTTCATTTGTTCTTCTTATTTGGGTGGTTCGGTTGACCTGTACTGTTTTTGGCTTTGTTGATTCCTGGGTTACTCCCACAGTCATGAGTAGTGTACTCTTCTCCTCCCTAAAACCTTATTTTGGCATCTTAGATTCCCATCCCCCTGCTTACTTCACCTCCCCCAGATCAATGTGAATTTTAGACAATAAGTGGCCAAGTTTGAAAACCCAGACCAGAGGCCACAGGCAATCAAACAAATTCTAAGTATCCAGGTAGTCAGTACCACCATGTTGAAAACTATACTGGAGAATATGCTGCAAACCTACTATTTGTCAGAATGTGGCTGGTGTTGATTAGGTTCATTGCATCTCAATGGGTCACACTAAGAAAAGGCTTAGGTCTAGATTCATCTACTGGCATGGCGCAGGTGTTGGGAAGAAGAAACAGCCTCGGAATATGAGAGCCATCCCTACTGAGTGGCAGAATGGAGCAATGAAGGAGACAGGAGTACATGGTAGGTGATGGTTCCAGCAGTGATAAGGAGTCTGATATGCAGTATTTGCATATTCCCAAAGGAAGTCAGAATTCTAGGCATTTTACTTCGTGTCAGGGTCTATGTATAGTTGATCAAAATGAATGGATCTGCTCCTCAATGAACAAAGTATGGAATAACTTCAAAAGTACAGAATAGTTACAATGGCAGTGCCCTGTACAAAGTGGGGGAAACTCTACCGGAACATAAAATCAGAGCACATGTCTAGAAGTAAGTGTTGGACATCACAAAGTGGACCTGGGCCAATTTCCGGGTAGAAAGGCCATGAGCTAATGTAGAGAGATAATCTGAATATTTGATGGGAATATTTGGCAGAAGAAGTTGGAGATGTGCCCACTGATAGAGTCTCAAAGGTGCCTGGCATCTCTAATTTGTGTAATCATTTTTAATCAACTCTGTTTCCAGGAGAGAGCCAGAGGTGCTATAGAGACAGAGCAACTGGGGCTGGTTAATAATGGTGCAAGGACAGGCAATTTGCCCGTCTCTAAATCTGACATATTTATTTATTCAGAAATACACACACACATACACGTGTATCTATTAGTATGTGTATGTATGAACATTAGTATGTGTATGTTTATTTGGAAAAAGATACTATTTTAATCCACTTAAACTTTTTTCTAGTTCTCTATCTGTGTCAGGTGCTAGTCGTGTGGTTATAGTAATTTCCCTGGCCTAAGGACTCTTCCGAGTGAACATCTGGCAAGTATGCCCCAGACTACNGACTTTTTTCTAGTTCTCTATCTGTGTCAGGTGCTAGTTGTGTGGTTATAGTAATTTCCCTGGCCTAAGGACTCTTCCGAGTGAACATCTGGCAAGTATGCCCCAGACTACAATTCAGGGATAACCTGGGATTGATGTGGGAATAAAGTCATCTTGCATCCATCAGTGCAGTTAGCTGAATGAAGCTGAGTAGGTGGCTCCAATTAATATCACATGGAGCAGAAAAAACACCCAGCTGGGACCTGCCTGAAATCCTACAAAATTATGAAAAACAGTAAATTGCTGTCATAAGTCCCTAACCTTTGGATTGATTTGCTATGTGGTCCCCACTCTGCCCCATTAGTTTCAGTCAGAATACAGTCTTGTTTGGGTCCAGAACAAGGAGCAACCCTGTGTGGTGCAGGGGAAAAACATTCCAGGAAGGGCAAGTACAAATGTTGGAGGCAGAACAAGGTTTGAAGTGTTCACAGAACTGGAAGCAGGCCGGGGAGACTGGAGCACAATGAGTGGGAAGAAGGTTGAAGTGAAGTGGGAGTAAGAGGCAGGAGGTGGATCTCACAGGGCCTTGGAGACTATGACAAAGGGTTTGGAGTCTATTGTGTGAGCAGTCGGAAGTCATTGGAGAGTGTGTTAAAGACAACCTGGTTTATTTTCAAAAGATCTTTCTGGCTACTGTGTGGTGATTGAGTAGTGGTGGGGCAGGCGTTGTGGCTGACAGAGCACTTAGGAACCATTGGCGTGGACCGGGTAAGACCTGATGGTTAGTTGAACTAAGATGCTGGCTGTGGAGGAAGGGGAACAAATTAAAGATATATTTTGAGGGTAAAATGGTTAGACTCTAGTGATTGATTCAAGGAGATAATGAAGAAAAGGGAGGGGATCAAGAATAACTCCTGGATTTGGGGTTTGAGCT